>NC_048298.1:296769586-296950023 GCF_013100865.1 Trachemys scripta elegans | reverse complement strand
GTCCCCTGACTGCCCCCCGACCCCCCTGACCCCTGTAACCCCCCCCGCCCGCCCCCCGGGCTGGCCCCCCCGCGCCTCCGCGCCATCCAACCCCCCCTGCTTCCTGTCCCTTGACTGCCCCCCCTGGAACCTCCTACCCCTTCTCCAACCCCCCAGCCCCCTTACCGTGCCACTCAGACCAGCGTGTCTGGCTTTGCGCAGCGCCAGACACGCTGCTGCATAGATGCTGCTGTGCTCCCCTGCAGAGCCACAGCCCGCTCCCTCCCCCCGCCCACCCCCCAGCACTTGCCTTCCAGATTTGAACACCTCAAAATTCAGGAGTGCTCAAGCTCAGTTTTGGGCGGCTGTTACTTCATTTCTCCCAAATCAAATATACTGATCCACTGTAACTTGCTGTAGAAAAAGTAGGATAAAATTGAGCAAGAAATGCTTCCCAGTGGTTATTAGGACTGGAATTGCTATTTTCAACAGCCATTGCCTTTTTGTTTGTTTGTTTGTTTAAAAGGAAGACAGTGATATTGCATTGGCAAATTCCACATAGAAAGAAAGAGTGGAACAAAAGAATAATAAAGGCACCTCAACTTTTCCTCATTTATGTAGGACAGTCTTATAATATGCATCCAGATATCCTTCAATCACACAAGCTGAAAATTGTTCCACTTTACTGCAGTTCTGTAACCATATGGGAACCAATCCTGGCTTTGTTCTGTGTACATCTAAAATTCTTGCTGAATGACCTGCCCTGGGAGCGAGTTACCAGTGACCCAGGGCTGCGGCGGAAGGAGGGTGCAGGTGTGTGTGGGGGTGAGCCCAGGGCTGGGGTGGCAGGAGGTGTGTGTGTGGGGCGATGGTGAGGGGGTAGGGGGAACCCAGAGCTGGGGCGGCAGGGTGTGTGTGTGTGGGGGGGGAGGCAGGGGGGTGTGGCGAGGAGCCCAGGGCTGGGACGGGGGGCAGCCAAAATTTTTTTTGCTTGGGGCGGCAAAAAAATCTAGAGCCGGCCCTGCCTGCTGTTGTGTGCCCGGAGCCCGCCACTCCACTGGCTCCAGGAAGGTGGGGAACTCACACCAGCTGTTGGCGGCCCCAGGGGAAGAGTTGTTGCTTTTTGCCCTTCCCTCCCCGCCCCCCAATCACTGCCCAGGAGCCTATGGCTGCAAGAAAAGCCCCTGGTGGCCACCTGCGGCCACAAGGGCTGCATTTGAAAAATGCTGACCTATTAGATAAAGTTCTGTATGTCTCAGTCCCTCATTTATGAACCTTTATAATTTACTGACTTCACTAATTGATTTCAAATTCAAATGTTTCTCACCTGAATTTCAGTATTTCTCCTCCCATAAAGTTTCCCCATTATTGCCAAAAATAAACAAACAAATATATACATCTTTTACTTCAGGATCATTCAGTGAGCTTTTTGTCACTTTAGTGTGCTAATTTAATATTCTTAGTTGTGACATAACTGGCATACTTATCCACCGTTTATAAAAGGAATTATATGCTGTTAATTCAGAAGTGCTGCAAAATAAACCCTAAAATATATTTGAATCCTGTTTCCTCATTATCTTCTTCTTCCGCATTTATAGCACCTTTTTATATAGCAGGCATTAGGATATTTCATTTTTAGCCACATCTGCTTGCAAATCAAAACATACAGAGCAATCCAGAGACAATGTTAAAATTTTGTTTTATTAAACTTTATGCAATAAAAAGGATATATAAACAAGATTAATATTGTTGTTTGTACAAAATATGGCACTTGAAATAAAGCCAGATAGCAAACATAGAAAAGATTGGTTTTGCCATTTATATGCAGTATGGTTCTTGAGATAAAATATAAGTAGCAAAAGTGTAAAAAAAAAAAAAAAAAAAAAAAAAAAAAAAGGGGGGGGGGTATAGATTCTTAAAATAGAGTGGATGGGGGGACATATAGAGTACATCAAAATATTTAAGAGGAGGCTGTTTTTATATCTGTCATGTCTCCTCTACCGTACATTACAATAATAATTTTGCCTTCAGAAATGGGTACGAAGTTTGTCTTATTTGTTAAAATCATATATTTATTGAACATGTATATTGTATTAACCAGGCCTTACACTGAGTATATTAAGAGTTCGTTCTTTGCCAGCCTATTGTGATGATTGTGTTGAAAGTTTGGTGAGATATTAGCAGCATGTTTTATCACTATTGCTGGAATTATGTCAGGGCTCTTCAGGGCTGGAACACTGGTAATTCAGGAAGAAACACTGGCTGCTTATAAGCAATCCACCTGTAGTATTGTTATAACCACTAAACTTCCATCCATTCACTAAAGACTAACCGACACTCGGATGATAGTACACTTTTGACTTTGCTCCCACACTTTGATCTTTCACCCTCTGTATTGGCACATCAGTTCACTCTTGCATAATAAATTATTCAGTGAAAACTACAGGATAATTTGGTAGGCAGAATCTAATTACTCAAGTTTGTATTTCACCAGAAAACAGATGGGGAAAATTATGAGTTATTTAAATATATGGGTTCCTTTAAGCTTAATAGGGGTATATTTCTTAGGTTGTGTTTTTGGATTTGTATATGTATTTTCTTTAGTTAGACATATTTGAGCAGTTGAGAGACTCTAGTGGTGTCAAGCATTTTCCTATATACAGTTGGAAGATGTCTCGAGTGGACATCTATAGCCAGTGTCAGATGTAGGCTCCAAGAATTTTCTTCTTCATTGTACTTGGCAGTGAGCTTTGCTTTGAATGCTCTCAGCATGCAAAGCTGTTCTGTATCTCTCTAATGATGATCATACAATCATAGAATACCAGGGTTGGAAGGGACCTCAGGAGGTCATCTTGTCCAGCCCCCTGCTCAAAACAGGACCAATTCCCAACTAAATCATCCTAGCCAGGGCTTTGTCAAGCCTGACCTTAAAAACCTCTAAGGAAGGAGATTACACCACCTCCCTAGGTAACCCATTCCAGTGCTTCACCATGCTCCTAGTGAAAAAGTTTTTCCTAATATCCAACCTAAACCTCCCCCACTGCAACTTGAGACCATTACTCCTTGTTCTGTCATCTGCTACCACTGAGAACAATCTAGATCCATCCTCTTTGGAACTCCCTTTCAGGTAGTTGAAAGCAGCTATCAAATGCCCCCTCATTCTTCTCTTCTGCAGACTAAACAATCCAGTTCCCTCAGCCTCTCCTCATAAGTCATGTGCTCCAGGCCCCTAATCATTTTTGTTACCCTCCGCTGGACTCTCCAATTTTTCCACATCCTCCTTGTAGTGTGGGGCCCAAAACTGAACACAGTACTCCAGATGAGGCCTCACCAATGTCGAATAGAGGGGAGTGATCACATCCCTCAATCTGCTGGCAGTGCCCCTACTTATACAACCCAAAATGCCATTAGCCTTCTTGATGATAGTATCAGTGTGGCTCACCCCAATGGTAATATTTAATTAAAGGTACGCTTTGTCGGCAAATTTGCACTGCCATCCCCTATGCTGTATCTGATCTGTGGATAATACAGGGATTATTTCAGTTTTCATTGTGGTTAATTCAACACTTTTTCATAAATTCTAAATTATCTTAATGATAAGACAAGAAGCATTTAAGAAGAAGAGGAAAAAATAAAGACAAGGCCCTCATGGGTACCATATGGGGTAATAGGAAATTTTGCTATCAGAATAATGATACAATTAAAATTGTATTGTCTTTAAGCAGAAAGACACATCACATACTTATCTTTACAATGGAAAGTCATACAGTATCTTGAGTATCTTTTGCAAATATTTATATGGGGATGTTCTGGGTAAAGCGTAATAGGACACAGAGAGGATGGCCACACTTCTGGAGACTTTAAAACCTTTCTCATTCTTTTGGAGAAATAGCAGTAGCTTTCACTGCTCCTCCCTGGAATTCAGATCTAGATCAGACACTAATTTTCACTGAACCTGTGGTGGGTCCACAGTTCCTGCCACCAATCTGTGCAGCAGCCTTGCCTTAGAGTGAGCTGAGGAGTGTGACCTCCATGACCTAGGAGTGACCCACAGATTCCATTGAGGCCACTGGTAAGGATAGGGCATTGGTGGCCTGGAGGCACTGGGGCAAGATCTCATGTCCCAACTATGGGATAAGTGCAATCCTTGTGCCTGCAATGCTCCATAAATCGTCCTTGATGTGGGTTGGGTGATGGAGAGCAAGAGGAGGAAGATTCCAACCTCAATGCCGAGGAGCCTTGGAATTCCAGGTATAAAGGTGGAGCAAGTCCTGAGGGAGTGAGTAATCAGTTTGACTTGTCCATCACCCAGAATGAGGCAGGGACCAGCAACAATGATAGAAGTGGTACTGCCAGCACCAAGTACACTGGCTCTGGAAGCAGTATCAACCCTGAAGTCATCAGTGGTACCAAAGTGGCGGACCGTGCCAAAGTGCAGGGCTATGAAAGCCGACATAGTAACATCTGTGGTGTCGACTGCAATGGTGCCAAGGAATTTCATGGTGCTGAGGTCCCTTGCACTGAGCCCAGGACTATCCCTCCTTCCACAGACTGTGGAAAAGGAATATCAGGATGTGGTGCTGACAGACAAGGGTTCAGTGGCCTGTTCATCTAATGGGGCTATAAACAACACAGCCCTAGCAAAGTCCTGCACCAAAGGAGAAGTTGGGATGGAAAAGCAGAGGAGATCTGTAGCTGCCTGGTATGCCACCAGTGTGGAAACAGTGCTGGCATTACTATTGTCAGTAGCAGACTCAAGGGATTACCCCATGGCTAGAACCCGAGTTGAGGGTACAGGGTCTCTAACCTCCCTACTCAGTACTTGGGATTGGTTAGATGTACCCGCTCCATCCTGTGCACCAGCACTATCCCTGTGCCGGTCCGTCTTCCGCAGGAAGTGTGTGGAAGAGTCCCTAGGAGACATGGAGTGATCTCAGTTGGTCTTACGCTACCAATGGGAAACAGCTCCTCCATCTTTTCATAGAGGCACCTGCTCTGGTGCATGAAGTGGCAGCAGTCTTGGAACCCAAGGGTGACCTCTGATCTGACAATGACCTTCTGCTAAAGCAGACCATATGGCCTGTTTGAGCAGGAGCTGCTTTAGGTGAAGGTCCCTAGCCACTTGAGTCAGTTTCATGAACTATCCACAGATCTCAGAGGGGTAGCCGTGTTAGTCTGTATCAGCAGAAACAACGAGGAATCCTTGTGGCACCTTAGAGACTTACAAATTTATTTGGGCATAAGCTTTCGTGGGCTATAACCCACTTTATCAGAGGTATGGAGTGGAAAATACAATAAGCAGGTATAAAAATACAGCACATGAAAAGATGGGAGTTGACTTACCAATTGGGGGGGGCAGTGCTAATGAGGCCAATTCAATCAGGGTGGAAGTGGCCCATTCCCAAGAGTAGACAAGAAGAGGTGAATATCAACAGAGGGAAAATTACTTTTTGTAGTGCTAACGAGGCCAATTCAATTAGGGTGGATGTGGCCCATTCCCAACAGTTGACAAGAAGGTGTGAGTATCAACAGAGGGAAAATTATTTTTTGGAGTGACCCAGCCATTCCCAATCTGCGGTGTGATACACTGTGGTAATGGGAGAGAAGGGCAGTCTGTATTTGGTGGTTAACACATCAACCACCATTATCTTGCCAATTCTTATTGAGATGGTGAACGTTCCGCGCTCCTGGTGATTATCATATCATAATCCTCAGTGCCTTGCTGGATTTATGTAGAAAAGCAACGTTTTCGGTGACTGAGGGAGGCAGCAAGATTGCAGCCAGCAACATATCAGCATCATTCGTGGGTGTCATCTTTTATATGGGTTTCTTGCAGGACGATGATTTTAATTATGTCGTCCTGCATAATGTGAACTAGGAAGTCACTTTTAGGTCAGGACATATCTTCAGCCTTGGCAAATTCAGAGTGCTGAGCCTATGAGTCTCTTAAAGTGGCTCTGGAGGGAGTCACTATTTCCATTGTTGTACAATCTGGGACTTCACTGAGCGATGTTCGGATGATATTAGTTGTCCCTTGGCATGTAACTTTTCAATAAGGTAGAGGCACAGGAAGTGCTTCAGGTTCATTGGGGGCCATGACCACTGCCCCACAAGCTAGAACTTTTTGTGTTGACAGCAGCTCCCAAGGTATTCACCAAGTGCTAGTTTAGGATTGCAGCTCATCTACATTGTTAGAGCCAGTGTATCAGGCAACTGACTCAAAAGATCTTACAGCATAGTAATTCATTTCAGACATACGAGTTCCCCTATTCATATCTCTTAATCTGCAAGTAAGCAAAGAAATTTATCTTGGCCTCAACTTTGGTTCTCTCCTTCATAGGGACCACCCTAGAAGCTAACAGGGCTCTGTCCTAACTCAGGTCCGGTTCTGAGAGTTCATCCAAATAATGTTATCCAAGTGGTCCAAGCTAAAAGACCCAGTGACATTGTATCTGAGAGCAATAGGCCTGATAGCGGTCTGTACCTTTTATCACCACCTTTGCAAGTTAGTGGGAGCGACCCTTGTGCATCTTGTACAAAAAACAAAGATTCTCATCTCAGATATGGTAACGTTACCCTTTTAGCAGCTTGAAGACTGAACGCTGTGGTTGACTTCGACTGAGAATATCTTGTAGTGGATGTCCTCTCAGCTGGTTCCTTAAGTGGCGATAGGTACATATCTTATCTAAATTGGGATGCAAATTTAGACTCTAATTGTCTATGGTTTTTGGAAGCTTCAGGAATTAGATCTCTGCATATAACTTACTAGAGTTCAGGGCATTACTTTCTCCTATAGATCAGAGAGTAACCGGCACAGATTCTCAGACAGTGTGTATCTCATGTATCACTTTAATAGAAAGGGAGAGATTGGATGCTTCAGTGGTTTCAGAAGAAAATTAGTCTTCTATGTGGAGTATGTGGAGAAAAGTGGCCCCCCTCCCCAAAACATAGCCAAAATCCTGAGCTGGAAAGATGGTCAGCTTTCACTTAGATCTTCAGTGGCATGTTTGTTAGTTGCAAGGTGGGTCATTTGGACATGGACACGTTTTCTACAAGTCAGAACACGTGTTCCACATTTTGCTTGAGAACTGATGAAGTTTCACAGTATATCAAATGCATCTATTTTATACTGTGAAGAAGGGCTCCTTTATGCTTTTTTCCCCCCCTCTGTTTCCTTTCCTCCCCGAATACTTAGGAAATGTTTAGCAGGACAGACTCAGAATGATTTTTAGTCAAGCTGGCATGATTTTCAGAGTTGCTGGTTTCTGTCCAAAGATCATCCATTCAGTCTCTCTCGTGTCAAGATCTTCTGTCAGTAGAAAAATATCCAGATCTCAGGTTCCTTAACCTGACAGTATGGCTGCTGGGTTTCTAGGACAAGACATTTTATGATTACCTGAGGAGATCCAGGCAGTCTTGATAGAGTCCAGAAAGCCATGTGCTAGGATGTGTTATGCTACTAAATAGAATTGGTCTGAAAAGTTTTCTCCAGATAGTTTCCTGTCCAGACAGGGCCCCCCCAGAGGGGGAGGGAGGACAAGTGGGGCAATTTGCCCTGGGCCCCACAGGGGCCCCTTGAGCCTTGGCCGAGAAAGCCTTTCTGGCTAGAGGCGCCTTTTTAATTTTTACTCACCCGCCGGGGAGGCCCTTCAGTTGCTCCAGGTCTTTGGCGGCATTTCAGTGGCGGCGGGGGGGGGCCTTCAGTGCTGCTGAAGACGCAGAGCGACTGAAGGACCCGCCGCCGCTGCCTCAGAGCGCCGCCCGGTATGTACAAGCGCCACAGCGGGTGGTGCCTTTTTTTTAGGTCCGCTCTCCCACTTTGCCCCAGGCCTCCTGAATCCTCTGGGCGGCCCTGTGTCCAGATCTAATTATCATAGGTTTCCTCTGTCTCTGGTGTAACCAAAGTTATCCCTGGCTTCTCTAAAGATTTACTTAGCTGATATTTTTGCCTACTATGTCCTTGTGAAAGAGAACCATAGTGTCTGTCATCCTGAGAAGGGAAAATATAAAGAGCTTAACAAACTTTTGTTACCTCCCATCTGGTAGCCAATACATTGGGACTAGAATTTGATGTTGAATAAAATCATGGAAAGGTCTTTTGAACCCAGCCGTTCTTGTTCTTTGTACCACTTAATGGACACTACCTCACCCATGAGTGTCTTGGAGTTGCAGATACCATCGGCTAACCACCTTATACAATATGCCACAAAGACAAGTGGTACATAAATCTCAACCCCAATTTTTGGCCAAAAAATGAATCAGATTTTCACCTCAGTCCATATCACTGTTTGTTTTTTCCCCAAAGCCCTGTTAGCAGACTGGTGGGATGAAACTACACACTGTGAATGTTTGAAGTATTGGCTTTTTCTTAGACAGAACTAAATATCGTTGAAAGTTCAGCAGACTACTTATCTTCGCAGAAATATCTGTGACTCAAGTCATCTTGGTCCAAAGACTGTCTAAGTGGATAATACTTATGCATCCAGTGAAGCTACAAAATTGCTGTCCCTGTACCGAATGTCTCATGGCTCACTCAACCAGAGAAGTGCTAGCTTCAGTAGTAGATCCACAACATACTTCATCTCAAATCTCTAGACTTATCATGTGGAGATTGGTTCACACCGTCTCAAATCTCTGTTATCTCAACATTGCATGAAGGCTGTTCTTCAGAAACTGTTTAACTTGCAAGGTTTCCCAGCTCTTCAAGGAGGTCATTGTTACAACTAGCCTCCTACACCAAAGGTCTGTGGAGACAATGTCATTGTCCAAATAACTGAGAAACATTCCCTGGATTCCTCCCTATTTCCCTCATCTTACTTCCCCAAAAAATTCCCTAATTAATCTGCAAAATTATTTCCACATCATACAAGTATTTTTTTGAATTTGCACATCAGCTACTATATAAACCTACAAAAGCAAGGGAAATAGAGTTCACAATAAATGTACACTATCATTTGTCCTTAACATGTATTCATGTAGGTTTTTAATACAAACAAAACATCTTTCAATACTCTTTTTTTTTCTCTATTTGCTGGAATTTCTACAACTCAAATATAGTATTCCCTTGTGTATTCAGTTTTCCTATGTCTTGCAGTTATTGTTACTTCTCCATTGACCTGTAGGCCTTGAAGAATTTTGAAACCTTTTGCTGTTTATTTTGGCAACCAGGAGTAGGTGCTCACAACTGGTGTATAGATGTCTTAGCAGATGCTGTTGGTGGAAAAGGCTTGGCAGCACTACTGCAGAGAATGCGGGGTATGGCACGCTGAGGGAGGAAATGAGATAGTAAAAAAACATTTTTTCCAGTAGCTGTTAATAAATGGAAAATACCCCCATTATCTGTGTTGTTAACCACATTGGTTTTTATATTGTTTCTTAAACTTTATGTTCTTTTTATGATGATTTAATTGATTGTCCAGTGTTCCAAGTGCCATGACAGCAGATGCTTTAAAATATTTAGTGAATATTTGGTAAAGACAGGAAAGTTCCCTTGAACACTACCTTTATGGTTTGCAACTCATGTATATTTGTTTGAAATGCTGCACTGCAGAGAAGAGACAAGTTTTAGGTTTTTTGATTACATAAACTGAGGACCTCATTTACACTGGGCTAGGAGCTGTGTTACGCAGAAATGGCTTGGTTAATACGGGTCTTAGCTCAGGATAGATGGGGCCTCCTTTCCTGTCTGCGTGAGTCTAGAAAGGATTATGAAAAACCAAACGCTCAGCCTGTAGAGGAGGCAGAAGAAAGCATAGAATATCAGGGTTGGAAGGGACCTCAGGAGGTCATCTAGTCCAACCCCCTCTCAAAGCAGGACCAATCCCCAGACAGATTTTTACCCCAGTTCCCTAAATGGCCCCCTAAAGTATTGAACTCACAACCCTGGATTTAAGCAGGCCAGTGCTCAAACCACTGAGCTAACTCTCCCCCATATAAAAGTAGTCAAGTAAATCAAGTGGGCTCTTCCTTTCCTCTTTCCTTTCCCTACTGTCCTTCAGTTAGCAAAGAAAAAAAATTCTTTAAATAGGCCCAGCGGCAAATGAGATCTAATTAGAGTAAAAAGCAAAATGAGTCTCATAGCAGTGCCCGTAGCCAAAGTGAGAGGGCGAACGAGCAGTGTCTCAATAAATGGAGCTAAAGAGTGATCATGTCTAATAAGTAGTGCACGTGCAAACAGTCATACTAAACTCACATGGGAAGCCTAGCTGCCAGTGACAGGATCAGTGCAGACTAATCAGCTGGTGCAGCAACTTGCTCAGGCTAAGACCAGGGCCAGACAGCAAGGATTTCTCACCACTCCCCATTGTAACTTCTGCCTATGATACAAAATGAAGTTTCCAGTACCGGGAACTGAGAGATGAATAAGAGTGGAGTTGGAGTAGTTCGTCACGTTGGATAAAAGCTCTCTGTTAGACATTTGTTCCATTGTCATTTTCTGTTACTGTTGTGTTCACTTGCTTTGCATGTTTCTGTCACAACTCCACTTGTTGTTATCATAACCCCTTTGTACACGTTTCCTGTAATTTTGAGTCATTTACTTGTGTCCTTTGTAGGTTAAGAACCAAGTAGGTAGATGTGGTTATTGTGTGGTGGTCTTGCTTCTTCCACAGGTACAGAAAAGTACCTGGTACTTGACAATGGAAAGGGATGTGTTTGGAATTCTTTCCTTGTGACCAGCAGGCCAGGAACCATTCATTGACGGTGCTCTCTATGTGGGGATAGAAGGGCTAATAGAAAAAATGTCACGGTGTTGCTTTTAATTATGGTAGAGAGGAAACAACTCTCCTGTTAAGGTTGCCTAACACTTTGCATTATTTAAAAAAAAAAAAAAAAAGTTGAGACACTTTTTTTCTGGCATCTCCATGGTTTGCAACAGGACTTTGACATATGGTGTTAGGATAGTTGTGGGATTGGGGCATGGGTGGCGCGTGAACCGCTGGCTGGGGGAGGCTAGCCTTCCACCCAAGGCCCTGCCCCTTCTGCGCCTGCCGCCCGCCGGATCCCAGAGAGCCCCCCTATCGCAGCTGCCAGTCCCTGTCCCAGGCTAGCGCCTCCAGCCCACTGGAAGGGCGGGTGGCGTGGCCCCAGCCCGAGCCAGAATCACCGCCCAGCAACAGAGGGAGCCTGGGGGTGGAGAATCAGTGGGGCCACGCCTGGCTGTTTGGGGAGGCACAGCCTCCCCCAGCCTATGATACCTGCCGCCCATGGATCAGGAAGTTGCATTTGCTAGCTTCATGAACAGTGATTTTGATTTCGCCATACTATAAGCAGTTGAAAATTGTTGCTTTCAGATATTTGACTTTTGCAAACTTTCAACTTTATTTTGTATGTAATAAAGATGCAGAATAAATGTGGCAAAGAAATCCAAAATGAGTTCCCATAATATACACAAATAATTAATTCAGGGGTCGGCAACCTCTGGCATGCGGCTTGCCAGGGTAAGCACCCTGGCGGGCCGGGCCAGTTTGTTTACCTGCCGTGTTGGCAGGTTCGGCTGATCACGGTTCCCACTGGCTGCGGTTTGCCGTCCTAGGCCAATGGGGGCTGCGGGAAGCGGCGCGGGCCGAGGGATGTGCTGGCCGCGGCTTCCCGCCTCCCCCATTGGTCTGGAGCTGCAAACCGCGGCCAGTGGGATCTGCGATCGGCCGAACCTGCCGACGCGGCAGGTAAACAAACTGGCCCGGACCGCCAGGATGCTTACCCTGGCGAGCCGCGTGCCAGAGGTTGCCGACCCCTTGATTAATTACTTAGAATTGGGAAGCTTGGGGTAAAGATAAAAGCAGACTGTCTTTTTAATGTCAATTTGTTGGAATAGCAAAACCTTATATATTTACCTACATGAATATAATTTTTGTATCTGTGATAATAGGAAGCCTATATATTTGTTTCCTACTATTTAGACACTTTAAAAATAGTGTAAGAACTATTTAGATAACTTAATAGGCAAAAAAATGGCAATGCACTTCATAAATCACAGTAAAACAAGATATTTTAGGGAAGGAATGTGACAGATGAGGTCACCATATAGACATCATGTCATTTACTTAACTTAAGCCCATATTTTTTCCATAATATAGTAGATGAACTCATTAGTTACAATGAAAAACAGTAAGAAAGAGGCATCTGGTATCCAACTGCCGACTTCTGACAGGGTTAAGATCACTAGGTCTAGTAATGTTCCTGCTTTGTCTACTGACATGGCCTAATGCTACAGAAAACTGATGAGGGTTGTTGAAAATTTACAAGCCGGCTGTCAGAATGTTATAACAATAGACAGATGTAATCAGTTAAATTTTTGCTGCTGTTCATGTTTAAGTTCTCATTTAGCTAAGGTGGGTTAAGTACTCAAGATTCTTCTGTTCTAAGAGCACCCACTCTATAAATTTAAGAGGTTTGGATAAATATAATTTGACTGCATTGTGTGAAAAGATATACTCTTTGTTCCAATCCTGCAGTCCATAGAAGACAAAAGTATTCTGAAAGAAAATCAATGGGAATGTAATAAAGCTTTGACATGCAGTGCTGTAGCTAAAACAATTGGTTTCTTTGGTCCTGTGTATAAATTGTAATTCATCTTAAAAACTTTCTAATAGGGCTGTCAAGCAATAAAAAAAAATAATTGTGATGAAAAAAATTGTGATTAATTGTGCAATTAATTGTGCTGTTAAACAATGACAGAATACCATTTATTTAAATATTTTGGATATATATTTTCTATATTTTCAAATATATTTATTTCAGTTACAACACAGAATATAAAGTGTACAGTGCTCACTTTATATTTATTTTTATTACAAATATTTGCACTGTAAAAACCAAAATAAATAGTATTTTTCAATTTCTCCATTACAAGTACTGTATTGCAATTTCTTTATTATGAAAGCTGAGCTTACAAATGTGGAATTCTGTACAAAAAGTAGCTGTACTAAAAAATAAAACAATGTCAAACTTTAGAGCCTATAAGTCTACTCAGTCCTACTTCTTGTTCAGCCAATTGCTCAAACAAGTTTGTTTACATTTATGGAAGATAATGGTGCCCATTTCTTGTTTACGTCACATGACTGTGAGAACAGGCGTTCACATGGCATTGTTGTCGCTGGTTTTTCAAGATATTTATGTGCCATATATCCTTTCATCCTTCAGCCACCTTTCCAGAGTACACACATCCATGCAGGGGTTAGCACCACCATGTTGTGAGACTGACACTTGACAAAATTACCGGACTTAGTGATGGACATTGGCAGGGGCAGGAGGGGGCTCCGGGCTGAGGCAGGGGATTGAGGTGAGAGAGGAGATACAGGCTCTAGGCCAGGGGTGTGGGTTCTGGGGTGGGGCCAGAAATGGGGGGTTCATGGTGCAGGAGGGGGCTCCGGGCTGGGGCGGGGGGAGGTGCAGACTCCAGCTGGGGGTGCGGGCTCTGGGGTTGGGCTGGGTCCAAGAGGTTTGGGGTGTCGGAGGGGGATCGGGGCTGGGGCAGGGGGGGTGGGGCACGGTGTGTGCGTGTGCGTGTGTGTGTGTGTGTGTGTGTGTGTGCAGGCTCCATGCAGCGCTTACCTCAAGCAGCTCCAGAAAGCAGTAGCATGTCCCTCCTCCGGCTCCTATGCAGAGTGCGCAGCCAGCGCTGCCCCTGCAGCTCCCACTGACTGCGGTTCCCGGCCAATGAGCTGGGAGCTGCAGATTCAGCACTTGTTGAGGGAGTGGGGATGGAGGCAGCATGCAGAGCTGCCTGGCTGCACCTCCACCAGCAACAGCAGGGATGGGGAGCCGCTTGCAGGGAGCTGCCCATGAGTGCCCCCCCACAGACCTCAAAATTTTACCGTGGACACTTGTGTCCGTGTATGGACACTTTGCTGACCCCTGCATCAGTGCTGATGACTGGTTCTGCTCGACAATGATCTAAAGCAGCGTGGACCAATGCATGTTGATTTTCATTATCTAAGTCAGATGCCACCAGCAGAAGGTTAGTTGCGGGGGGGAGGGAGGGGTTGGTGGTTTGGGTTCTGTAGTTTCCTCATCGGAGTGTTGCTCTTTTAAGACTTCTGAAAGTATGCTCCACACCTTGTTCCTCTCAGATTTGAATGCTGTAGCTATCTTTAAAATCTCACATTGGTACCTTCTTTGCATTTTTTTAAATCTTCAGTGACCGTGTTCTTGAAACGAACAACATGTGCTGGGTCATCATCTCATACTGCTATAACATGAAATATGGCAGAATGCAGGTAACCGAGCAGGAGACGTACAATTCTCCCCCAAGGAGTTCATTCACAAATTTCATTAACACATGATTTTTTTAATGAGTGTCATCAGTGTGGAAGCATGTCCTCTGCAATGGTAGTTGAAACATGAAAGGCCATACGAATGTTTAGCATATCTGGCACTTAAATACAGTAAAAGCTGTTTTATCTGGCATGTTGGGAGAATGGGGGGTGCAGCTAAGTGAAAAATGCTGGTTAATTAAGAGGGAGGGAGTTTGGGTGTGGGAGGGGGCTTGGGGCAGCGGATTGGGGCATGGGAGGCGGTGCAGGGTGTTGGATCCAAGGCATTGCTCACCTCGGGAGGCTCCTCGCAAGTGGCGACCTGTCCCGGCTACTCCTAGGCAGAGGTGCGACAGGCAACTCTGTGTGCTGCCCCCCACCTGGCCCTGCACTCCAGCTCTGCAGCTCCCATTGGCCAGGAACCATGGCCAAAGGGAGCTGCGGGGGTGGTGCCTGCAGGCATAGGCAGTGCGCAGAGTGGCCACAAATAAAAAGCAACTTTGGAGCATTTAAAGTATATTACTTATTGGGTCTGTGATATTTTGGAAAATAGTTTTAATGCACACAATAAGAAATATTATAAAATATAAGTCTTATGCAGAAATTACTGTTCATAATAATAAATAAAAGACACTGTTCAGTTGGTTTAATGCAATCAGTTTCTTATAGAATTGATACTGTGGAATGGCGATAAAGGAATGAGGATAAAAGTTTGATCTCACTGGACGTACAATACCTTTTAATATACTTGTGTGTACAGTGGTTTTATTGAAAGCTTTTTTCTTATATCTAAATTATTGTAAATAACAATCCATAATTATTATAGTTTAATATTCAGGTCTAGACTGCATTCATAAATAAATCAAATTTAATCTTACAGCTGTAATGTTACCAAAGGTCTGTAATAAATGGGGACAATAGAGCAAGTTAACTTTTTAATGCTCTCTTTTGTTTGCAGATATTTTGGGAAATATGGTATATTTCAGTCTTAAATTTTAGATGGATGAATAAGTAATTTTAAGTTAGAATCTTAACATTTCCCAGTTTTGTGATTTAGTTAAGTATGTTGTAATGGCTGCATATCAAAATTATATGTATCTGAATAGAAATACTTTGCTATTAGAAAGCCAGATTAAAGTATAATTCACCCTTCAGTTTGAACCTCAGAAAGTGCACTGGCATTCGGGCTTGACTTTTGCTTAGTGAGAGAATAAAGAGGTATTTTTTGCTTTGTTTAAAATAACCCCAGTGGTGGTTGCTGAAACCTGTGTGTGATATTTTGCAATTTCAGAGAAATTCCTTTATACAGGAAGCAATATATCATAATACTAAATTCCCTACACTTATACATGTAGATTATGGATTTTTATTGTAAACCAGATAAAAATTCAAACTATGGGCCATCTTTTAGCATGTCTACTTTTGAATGATACTGTATATAGTCACTGTCTCTTTCTCTGCAGAATTTAGTCAATATGAATATTTACTGTAAGTCTCCGCTCTAGATTGTGTCAATTTGACCCACTCATCTTCCCAAGGAGCAGGATATTCATAGGAAACCAATAAAGCAGCGTCAGCTTAAGCAGAGCAACAGTGTTCTTGGACTGCATGTCACAGCCCCTTGTTCCCTCCAGTTCAGAATTATCTTTCTTATTTTTGTATTGGGAAACTTAGTCTCAAAAAATCCATTAAGATCATGTCACTGATCTGATTACTTTTTTTAAACTCTATCATGCTAGATATCTATGATGATAAATATTCTGTGGACTAGTAGACAATATGTGTGTAATGGGGATATATCTTTTCACAGTGCTGTCAGCTTTGCAGTACATAAATCCAGTTTCTGCCTCCTGATTTAAAAAGTGGGGTTGGTATCCACTTTGGAAAAGACACGTCATTCTATTTGTGAAAGTATATATGTGTAATGGGGAGAGCATGCAACATTTAGAAGAAGAAAATTGTGTTCCTAGTAACAAATCATTTTCCTTGGGTTTTCTCTAGGGTTTGCAGTTCATAGACTCATAGATATTAGGGTTGGAAGAGACCTCAAGAGGTCATCTGCCAGTATATGGTGTATAACATTGTTGGTATACAATTGTATATAAATTGAAATTAGTTCAAAGGCATGTATGTATAATATATAAATATATTCTATAAAGTTCACATATACAATGTAAATACATATACACCTTTACCCTGATATAATGCTGTCCTCGGGAGCCAAAAAATCTTACCGCGTTAAAGGTGAAACCATGTTATATCGAACTTGCTTTGATCCGCCGGAGCATGTAGCCCCGCCCACCCCCGGAGCGCTACTTTACAGCGTTATATCCGAATCCGTGTTATATCAGGTCACGTTATGTCGGGGTAGAGGTGTATGTACATGTATGTTTTTATATATATATATATGTGTGTGTGTGTGTGTGTGTGTGTGTGTGTGTGTAAATAAAGATACAATATATTTGTACCTAATATACTTTTATAATATTTTGACATTATAGTCCCCTTGTCTATTACAATTTCAAGTCCTAAACTGTTACCATACAATTTCTGATAGTTACGTTGTTAGAAAAACGTTTTATTTAGAACCCTTAATAAAGCAGAATTTTATTTATATATACTGCAGGACATTATCTTCCAAAGTAACCAGATTTACCATTTTCTCAGAATCACAAAGGCAAATACAAATAACAAGAACATGAGAGGCCATAATTTATATACAGACTATTCAAATTTTACTTTCAGGGTTTTTATCTCAAGTGTCCTTAATAAAAATAAATTGATATCATAAATAAACAAATATTCAGTTTGAGTTCAGGCTTTCTGGCATTGAAAAGATAACCACAATATGTGTTTCCCTGAAGCGTAATCCGAAATATTGACCATCTGAGGCAGGTCTTCACAGCTCTAGCCAGATTCCAATGGGAGCATCAGATTGCTATGCTTTTATAGTGAAGTTGTTGTTTGTGTGTTTCATTGTAAATGGTTGATAAAAGAGACATTTGCAAGACGTTATTAATAGGGGCCCTGGACATTTTTCAAAATTTCACTGATTTCACTTCATGCCCTCAGTTTCTGTTGATATTTGGGATTTGAATCAACCTAGGATCTGAAAGTTGTGTTCATTATTCTCTCAAGATGTGCCAAAAAACCCTACCGGAGTTTTGAGCTATTATTTGTCTGTCTTGTTTACAAACTCAAGAAGGATTCACAGCATTGGTTCACATATGTATGTTATCTAGGATACCAGAAAGGCTAGACACTTAATTTTCTTTTAAATGGAAGTTTAAATTGTCCTGAAAGCAGTAGATATATTAAGCACTTGAAGAGATTTTAAAGCTATGAAATAGCATAACTTTTTTGCACATATTTCCAGTGTCCTTACTGGTAATGTATGTAAATTAATGTTTTGACATCTGATTTGTAGCTGAGCAGTGAGTTTAGACTACCACAATTAACATGTCAAGCTATGTTCTAGCATGCAATGTTCTGCCATTTAATAACTTTATAAGGAGTAGGTTGTATTTTTTAAAATGTCACTGAGATTATGTAGCACAACTCTGGGCTCCATTATGCAGCCCTTCATGTGCAGAAAATGGCCACAGAAACCAATGAAAGTTTTGTGTGCACTGCAGGGTTAGGTTCTCTGTTGTTAATTTGCTAAGATTTATATGCTTTCTAAGACTTGATAGTTTCTATCCTATAAAGCCTCAGTGATATATTTGTTATACATCTCCAGACTAAGCTTTAAATATTGTTTATAACCCTTTTTCACTACAGAGACTCCTGCTGTATTTCCAGAGAATATCAAGGAAAAAGAAACACCAACACCAGTTGAAGATATTCAGCTGGAAAGCTCCATTCCTCATACAGATTCTGGTATTGGAGAGGAGCAGATGCCCAGCATCTTAAATGGGACAGACTTAGAGACAAGCACAGGCCCTGATGCTATGAGTGAATTATTGTCTACTTTGTCTTCTGAGGTAAAGAAATCTCAGGAAAGCTTAACAGAAAGTCCCAGTGAAATCTTGAAGCCTGCACCTTCAATATCCAGCATCAGCCAAAGCAAAGGCATGAATGTCAAGGAGATACTAAAAAGCCTTGTGGCAGCCCCTATTGAAATTGCAGAGTGTGGTCCTGATCCTATCCCTTACCCAGATCCTGCGTTGAAGAGGGAAGCTCAGTCAATTCTTCCCATGCAGTTTCACTCCTTTGACAGGTATATGGCTGAGTTAATTATTTTATATTGTTGCAATGCTGAGATTTGGAGTATTTATTTGTTAACATGTTGATAGTCCAGTGTGAATTCAGATTAGATAGTATTAAGAAAATATAGTTGCTTTACTTCTTCATGGCATTACTAAAACCAGACCATACAGTATCTGCAAAAGTTATTCACATTGTTTTTCTCTCTAAGCACCAAATAAAACTGTAATTTTTTTCTCTTTTAAAACCATATTTTGAATGGGAAAAAGTCTCTATTTATATACAAGAGACTGGCTGTGTGAAGTCCCAACAAAATGCTTCCAAATGTTTGTCATACCAGTCCTCTTCCAGTAGTGAAATCAGTCATGCCAGATTGTGTGCATACTTCCATAAGAACAAGATTGAGACTGATTCCTGTATTTCATTTTTAAAGTTTTAAGCCCAATTTTTTTTATGTTTTAAGGGAACACATTTTACATTGTGAGCCATATTTTTTTATTTCTCATGGTTGACTGAAAATACTCACACTACTGGTTAAAGTAGCTTAATTTGAGGCAACCACACCAGCTGCATAAGCCTTAATATAGGAGTTGTGTTGAGAGATGCAATTGACAACATCCTGCAAAAAAGGAGTTACTTGTATTGTGTGTTCATCCTTAAGCTATGCAAGAGAAGAATCAGTTAAACAAATAATTAACCAATCCAGCACGAGCTTTGATGTGTGGCAAAACTGTAAAATAGTGCTTTAGAAATATATTACTTACGATTCGTATAACCACATCCTGAAAAAAAATTCAGAGGGTACTCCAAAAATAAGTATTTCAGGTTTAAAATATGATAGAGGAAAACTGCTACAGATGTATGAAATACACAAAAATTCTCATAATAGAGGATTAAATTATTGTCCATAAAATGTTAATAGAAACAAAATCCAGTCAATAGGTCCAGGTTAATGTAAATAGTAAGGAGAAAAAGGATAAATGAATATTGCAGGATAAAACATTACTATATGATGTTAGGAAGCACTTTTCATTACACAAGTATAGTGAAGCTGATAAGACAGAATTGTTGGAAGCTGCCTCAGTGGACTAATTAATAAACAATGAGATTGTACCTGTTGGAAAAGAGAGGCAGACAATGGACTGGGACTGAATATCAAAAAGGGAATGTGGTCTTTCCAAAAAAAGTTGTTGTTTTGATCATTTCAGGGACAGAGTCTACTTATTGCCTACTTTATTAGGAAGAAGCTTTTTTTTTTTTTTTTTTCCCCATTCATCAACTTACATATGGTAATTTGGGTTGGTTTCAAAGGGGAAAAATAGATGAAAAACCTTTGAGGTTTTTTCTGTGTGAGCAACCATCATATTCCCAAATATATTCAAAGCTGTCTTCTTTTACATTTATCCGTACAGCATGTACACTATTTACAAATTACATGATAGTTGCCTAAGAAATAATAAATACTCGAACTTTAACATACTAATTTTCCTTTTTTGATTGTAGCACTACATGTGGGCTCTAAGTCTTCATCAGAATCTTCACCCGCACAGAGTCCTATTAATTTCTGTGAGACTCCAGGCAAACTTGTGCATCTACATTAATGGTTTTCAATACAGATTCAGGGCCTAAGGTTATATGCAATTGTCAGCTTTTTAATAACTTTATTAATGTTGTATAGACATTAAGTATTTTGTTGGCTAATGCAGTGGCACAGGTGTGGGAGGAGGTGCCCCTGCACTGGCTACCTGCATCGCTCAGTGAATGTGGGGGAGATGGGATGTAATGGAATGGGGAAATGGGCAGACCATTGACTCTACCCCTTACCGTACAGGGTGGCATTGCTATAACTTGACAGCATGTGCTGCACTAGGTTTATGTGTGGCACAGTTTACTCCCTTAATCAGCAAGAGAGCTCAGTGAAAGAGAGTGACTGAAAAGACTGAGTCCCAATCTTTGAATGCACTGCCTGCTAGTCAAAGCAGATTGTTATCTCAGGATTTAGTCCAAGTGTAGATCAGTGGTTCTCAATCTTTTCTATACCAACACCCTCCCCCTTATACTCATCAGGGATGTCTGGGGCACGCCTTAGCTGAGGGCTCCCTCCCACTTACTAATATGGGAAGGGCAGGGTGGTTGTAACAAGACTGTGCTCCTGATACATGTTGACAAATCCCAGTTTGACACATACCACATTCCACCTCTAAAAAGAATAATTCAGAGAAAGCCAGTGCTGATCAGTAAAGTATTTTGTAACAGCTGAGCTGTATTCAGCAAGGAATGTAGCATATCCTGTCAGTGGACAGCAAAACAGGAAGTGGTTGTGTTTTGATTCCTTCCCACTCATACCAGACAGATATTAAAAGTTGGAAAAAGAAGAGACACCTGTATCTTCATTCACTTGTACTAAGTAGTACTAGTTGTCCTTACTTGGCTAAACAGCAGTTTCTGTAGCTATTATAAATTAGTCACTGGAAAAAGTGAACAGCTTTAATTTGACTGGCAGCAGCAGATTTCCCCCATCTGAGACACGGAGCATTCAGTGTTTTCCCCAGTTATGTGAGGCTGGGCAGCTTTGGCTATTACACTTGGTGTTACTGGGAAATGCTCAGAGGGTTTTTGTGTATATGGTATTGCTATTAAAATTATCTTCTGATTTTGTAAATCCATAAACTTTTACTAGAAGAATCTAAAGGTTTTCTTTTGTAAAGATGGATTCTTGGTTCCCAATAGCTCCAGTGCTCCATGCTTTTATGCGTGCTCAGGTTCCCTTGTCATCTGCTGCAGTGGCTCCTTTGAAGTACTGTGGTTCCTGACAAGCATTCTGGTGCATGCTTTGATCTAAATCAGCTATAGAGGAAAGCTAGAAGAGAGGAAAAAAGACACCCTGGTTCCATGGAACAGTGTAGGGAACATGTATTGTAATCTAATTAACTTCCAATTAGGAGACCAAAAGACCACTGCAGGGAGGCCCTAGCAGGGCAGGGAGACAAACCAGAATGTTATATATGACAGAATAGAAAAATACTGAATTCCATGACAATTTGGAAAAAATGCCAAATGTCATGGCTGTAGTATCAGAGGCCACAGGGCCTAGGCAGAGATGAATGGAACAGTCATATCCAAAAGTATTAATGTGGGCTACCTGCAGGTTCAGGCAGCTATCATGGCATCAGTTTGCACTTAGTTTATGTTTTCAATGTTATTTTCCTAGCTGTAAGGAGACGTAGGCCATGGGGACACTTTTTTTTTTTTTCCTTCTAAAAAAATAAATGGAAGACTATAAAATGGAGAAAAAGAGAGGGTCACCTTGACTTTCCTGAAACCTGTTTTGGGGGTTACAACCCATGTGCTGAGAAATACCTGATAGTAGATTTAAAGGTATATGTAAGAGATTGGCATAGAAATGCATTAAGAGAGCCACTTAAGAACAATACGTCTGTATTTTAGGTTGTAATGCTTTGTGAATTTTTTCCTCCTATCCTTCCTCTATTATCTTTGAAAGACTGAAGTAAGTTGCAGGCTAGTTGTTCTCTGTCCTGGTGTTTCCGGGCTATACCTAAAAACCTTTTTTGTCTAGAAGGAAAGTATTAAAATAATTATTTGTGGTGGAAAATCTGTAATAGATTTGTAGGTATTTTTGTTTTAGTTTATTTAAGAAATTGGAGACAATTGATATTTTACATGGTGTTTTCTTTGAAAGTTTACGTACATTACCAGGTGCTACAAGATATATATTTCTTACATTGGGGGTTATGGTGATTCTTATAAAAGAAACCACTGGAATAATGGTAAAATAATTAAACTATTTTTTGAAGAGCTGTGTGCTTTTAAAGCAATTTTTTTTTAAATTGCAACCTCTTATATATATTGGGGTCAAATGAAAATTTACCAAAACTCATGTAAATAAATTCAAAGCAGTGTTCACTTTTATTATCCAATACAAATTTATAACACTGAATATTTCTTTTTTAATAACAAGATTGGCAATGGTATTGCTCAGAGTAACCTATATATGTGTTGCAGTGCATTATTTCTTAGAACGTGTATAACTATAAATGAAATGTAAAAGCACAAAACATGTTCCAGCACATTTTATCAAATGGGACTTCTGTGTAGTTAATGTATGCAGCAGGTCAAGTACTATCGAATGTAAATGATGAGGTGATATTGATGAAAGGAGGGGATTGAGGTCTCGAGGGGCGCTGATGACGGATTGAACAGAAGCGGCCTTGCGCTGCACGTAACTCAAGCCTGTCATCTTCACTGCTCAAAGCTATAATGGGAGGTGGCAGTCTGAAATGAGTTGCCACGGCAAAGAGTATTATTTTTGAAATGCTTTCACACAAATCACTAGGCCCTGCATACAACTTAGTTTCATGCTTTAATGTCATCAAGAGGCACAAATTGGTGTGTCTAATTGTTTGCCACCTGCCAGCAAAATGAGCTGCCAGCCAGCCAGACGGGTTTGATTGTCTGTCAGCCATTCAATAGATTGAGAGTGACAACATCAAAAATTTCACTTCAAACTCTGAAGCTTTGCGTAGCTTTTCAGAGACCTCTTCCCTGCAAGTGCTTCTGGACAACTGCATTTTTCAATTAGTTTTCAATATATTGCTGCCTTCTGCCTCATCTGTGTTAAGGTAGCTGTAATTACATTATGAGCTATATAAACAGATTTATGGGACACTGGAGCCTGGATTCTTAAAGTTATGACATGTCTTTTAACATCAAACTGAACTCCTTGAAAATAACATCCAGGGTGACATGTTTAAAAGCAAGCACTGAGGGTTATCTGTCCTAAACTTATAACTGTAATGGAACATAATGTGCCAGTAATTCCTTCTTCCATTCTCATCATTTTGATGGCAAAAAAAAACATAAAACGCAGTTCTAATTATTACTAGTATCAGAATATATTTTCTATATGTGGTTTGTCACACCAGAAATAATCAGTCCAGGACACTGGGCATTGTGAAACTGTTTGAGTGATTCTATATGGTGATCATATTCTGCAGTTTGTTTGATACATTACTAGTCTTAATAATAAGAATATAGCAGTAGGCTATATTACAGACTACCTGACCAGGATGGTGTTAGTGACTCTGAAATGCTCAGGGAGATGAGAGGCTATTAAAATAAAAAACTCAATAATAATAAATAATAATAATAATAATGGGGGATTTCAACTATCCGCATATTGATTGGGTACATATCATCTCAGGAAGGGATGCTGAGATAAAGTTTCTTAACACCTTAAATGACTGCTTCTTGGAGCAGCTAGTGGTGGAACCCACAAGAGGAGAGTTCTTGATTTAGTCCTAAGAAGAGCACAGGATCAGGTCCAAGAGATGAATATAGCTGGACCACTTGGTAATAGTGACCATAATATAATTAAATTTAACATCCCTGTGGCAAGGAAAACTCCACAGTGGGCCAACACTGTGGCATTTAATTTCAGAAAGGGGAACTACACAAAGATGAGGAGGTTAGTGAAAAAGAAATTTAAAAAGTACAGCACCAAAAGTAAAATCCCTGCAAGCTGCGTGGAAACTTTTTAAAGACACCATAATAGAGGGTCAACTTAAATGTATACCCCAATTTAAAAAAACATAGTATGAGAATCAAAAAAGAGCCACGGTGCTAAAACAACAAAGTAAAAGAAGCAGAGAGGCAAAAAGGCCTCCTTTAAAAAGATAAATCCTAATGAGGAAAATAAAAAAGAACATAAACTCTGGCAAATGAAATTAGAAAGACCAAAAAAGAATTTGAGGAACAGCTAGCCAAAGACTCCAAAAGTAATAGCAAACATTTTTTTAAATACATCAGAAGCAGAAAGCCTGCTAAACAACCAGTGGGGCCACTGGACGATCGAGATGCTAAAGGAGCACTCAAAGATAAGGCCATTGCGGAGAAACTAAATGAATTGTTTGCATCGGTCTTCACTGTTGAGGATGTGAGGGAGA
The DNA here is from genome assembly GCF_013100865.1 of Trachemys scripta elegans. Lineage (NCBI taxonomy): Eukaryota > Metazoa > Chordata > Testudines > Emydidae > Trachemys > Trachemys scripta. Next base: position 296,925,620 of record NC_048298.1, on the reverse strand, counting down.
TTCACAAACCTCAGCCATTCATTTTGGGTGACAGATCTGAGGAACTGTCCCAAATTGAGGAGAGGAGGTTTTGGAACAGATTGATAAACTAAACAGTAATAAGTCTCCAGGACCTGATGGTATTCACCCAAGAGTTCTGAAGGAACTCTAATGTGAAATTGCAGGACTACTATCTATCATCTCTAACCTATCATTTAAATCAACTTCTGTACCAAATGACTGGAGGATAGCTAATGTGACACCAATTTTTTTACAAAGGGGTCCAGAGGTGACCCTGGCAACTACAGGCCAGTAAGCCTCACTTCAATACCGGGCAAATTGGTTGAAACTATCGTAAAGAACAAAATTGTCAGACACATAGATGAACATACTTTGTTGGGAAATAGTCAACATGGTTTTTGTAAAAGGAAATCATGTCTCACCAATCTACTAGAATTCTTTGAGGGAGTCCATAAGCATGCGGACAAAGGAGATCCAGTGGATAGTGTATTTAGATTTTCAGAAAGCCTTTGACAAGGTCCCTCTTCCAAAGGCTTTTAAGCAAAATAAACAGCCATGGGGTAAGAGGGAAGGTTCTCTAATGGATTGATAACTGGTTAAAAGATAGGAAACAGAGGGTAGGAATAAATGGTCAGTTTTTAGAATGCAGAGGTGTAAATAGTGTCCCCCAGGGATCTATACTGGGCCCAGTCCTATTTAACATATTCATAAATGATCTGGAAAAAGGGGTAAACAGTGAGGTGGCAAAATTTGCAGATACTACAAAACTACTCAAGATAGTTAAGTCCCAGGCAGACTGCAAAGAGCTACAAAAGGATCTCACAAAACTGGGTGACTGGGCAACAATAGCAGATGAAATTTAATGTTGATAAATACAAAGTAATGCACATTGGAAAACATAATCCTAACTGTACATATACAATGATGGGGTCTAAATTAGCTGTTACCACTCAAGAAAGAGATCTTGGTGTCATTGTGGATAGTTCTCTGAAATCATCCATTCAATGTTCAGCAGCAGTCAAAGAAGCAAACAGAATGTTGGGAATCATCAAGAAAGGGATAGATAATAAGAAAAAATATATAAATCCATGGTACGCCCACACCTTGAATACCACGTGCGGATGTGGTTGACCCATCTCAAAAAAGATATATTGGAATTGGAAAAGGTTCAGAAAAGGGCAACAAAAATGATTAGGGGTATGGAACGGCTTTCGTATGAGGAGAGATTAATAAGACTGGGACTTTTCTGCTTGGAAAAGAGTTGACTGGGGGGGATAAGATAGAGGTCTATAAAATCATGAGTGGTATAGAGAAAGTAAATAAGGAAGTGTTATTTACTCCTTCTCATAATACAAGAACAAGGGGCCACCAAATGAAATTAATAGGTAGCAGGTTTAAAACAAACACAAGGAAGTATTTTTTTCACACAACGCATTGTCAACCTCTGGAACTCCTTGCCAGAGGCTGTTGTGAAGACCACTACTACAACGGCATTGAAAAGGGAGCTAGATAGATTCATGAAAGATAGCTCCATCAATGACTATTAGCCAGGATGGGCAGGAATGGTGTCCCTAGCCTGTTTGCCAGAAACTGGGATTGGGTGACAGGGCATGGAGCACTTGATGACAACTTGTCTTTTCATTCCCTTTGGGGCACCTGCCATTGGCCACTGTCAGAGGACAGGATACTGGGTTTGATGGACCTTTGGTCTGACCCAGTATGGCCATTCTTATGTCTTCCTGCTAGAAAGTTCCTAAACTGAAATTACTGAAGTTTCGAGTCATCGTGCTTTTGTGCCTTATGAATTTCTTTTTAAATTGTGTAATGAGTGCTATAAACACTCCACACTTTGGACAGTCTGTGACGGGTTGGATCACAGAAACCCCCTTGGGAGCTACCACCCGATGTGCCAAGACTACCCCTGCTCCTCTTTTCCCTACCAGCTCAGGACTCCAGCACCCTGTCTTGCTGAGCCAGCCACTCCTGTCTGGTTCTAACACAGATCCAGGGTCTGAATCACTTGTCCCAAAGCTGCAGGTTTACCAGAAAACAGCTGAGTGCCTGTCTTTAGCACTCAGATGCCCAACTCCCAATGGGGTCTAAACCCAGATAAATCAGTTTTACCCTGCATAAAGCTTATGCAGAGCAAACTCAAATTGTCCGCCCTCTATAACACTGAGAGAGATATGCACAGTTGTTTGCTCCCCCAGGTATTAATACATACTCTGAGTAAATTACTAAATAAAAAGTGATTGTATTAAATACAGACAGTAGGATTTAAGTGGTTCAAAGTAGTAACAGACAGAACAAAGTAAGTCACCAAGCAAAATAAAATAAAATGCGCAAATCTATGCCTAATCAAACTGAATACAGATAATCTCACCCTCAGAGATGCTTCAGTAAGTTTTTTCTCAGACTGGACACCTTCCAGGCCTGGGCACAATTCTTTCCCCTGGTACAGCTCTTGTTGCAGCTCAGGTGATAGCTTCATGATGGCTCCTCTTCCTCTCTGTTCTCTTCCACCCCTTTATATTTCTTTTGCATAAGGTGGGAACCCTTTGTCCCTCTGGGTTTCCACACACACCCCTCACTGGAAAAGCATCAGGTTAAAGATGGATTCCAGTTCAGGTGACATGATCACATGTCACTGCAAGACTTCATTACTCACTTGCCAGCACACACATATACAGGAAGACTCACAGGTAAATACAGCCATCTGCAGACAATGGGAGTCATCAAGATTCCAAACCATCCTTAATGGCCCACCCTTTACAGAATTACAATAGGCCCTCAGAGTTATGTTTTATATTTCTAGTTTTAGATACAAGAGTGGTACATTTCTACAAATAGGATGATCACACTCAGTAGATTGAGCTTTGTAATGATACCTTACAAGAGACCTTTTGCATGAAGCATATCCCAGTTACATTATATTCACTTATATTTTTATAAAACCATATAGACTGCACAACGTCACACAGTCATTTTAATAAGAAGCATTTCTGCATCTATATTTATGCAGAAATTCCTATCATATCTTGAAGTCCTGGAACAAATGAGAAAGAAGTTTGACATTTTTGCTGCTATTCAACATCATTCAGTTGGTTTGAATGCCAAATCATATCTTTTTGGGTAGGATAGCAGTATGCAGCTTGCACACATACCACAGATTTGTAAATATCACAAGTACATTTCTAAGTACTGAAGCCCCAGATTTTATAAGTATTTAGGCATTGTTACACTCAGTATTGGAAAGGCCTATCGGCCAGATTTTAGAAAACATTGTTTTTAAAAATTAGGTGCCTAAAGATGCAGGTAGGTGCCTAGTAGGATTTTCAAAAGCATCTAATTGCCCAACTCCCACTGAAATCAATGAAAGATGGGAACCTGTTGTGACAAAGTTCCTCCTCTATCTTGGTGGGTCCTGCACTAATTGGTGGATTTTCTTGCCTCAGAGATTCACCATGTGGGTTGGGGAACAGCCCAGAGACCTTCCCCTCTGGAAGAACCCACAGTCCAGGTCAATTGGGAGCTTTGGGGGGAACCCGGGCCCGCCCTCTACTCCGGGTTCCAGCCCAGCGCCCTGTGGACTATTATTTTTTCCACTGAAAATGTTAGCTTATTTTTTTCTGACTTATTTTGTTTCCTGCCTGTTTCATAACTTTCTTATCCCCCTTTTTAATTGTTTATTTCTTCAGCATTGTCACCACCTCATAGAGAGGTATACCTGAGAAATTAATTTACATGATATTAATCTCATTCCAGCTCATTTAAAAAACAAACAACCCACCCTTCACCCACCCACCTTCACCACTTTCTACTGGATCGCATTTCCACCCCATGCACATCCACCCTTGTAACCTGATACAATTACCATTTATGATTACCCTTCGTTTATGGTCTTTCATATGTACCAGTACATAACAATATATGAATAAGAAATGTCTGAACACTTGGTGGCTAAAACTTTGCAGTTTGTCACTCCTGTATTTCCAATTTACCGAGCTTTATTCCATAGGCATGCAATGGTTTATATGGTGCTCTTTTTACCCTGTTTTATCAGGCTGTGTTTGAATGTGCTAGCAGGAGCTCACAGCCCGCCACCCAGAGCATTGTGCTGGCAGCACAGTGAGCTGAGGAGGAACAGCAGGGGAGGGGCCGGGGGCTAGCCTCAGGGGCTGAGCAGGAGGGTCCCACGGGCCATAGTTTGCCCACCTCTGATCTACCATGTGGTTTGTTCCTTCCCTCGTCCTCTCTCCAGTGGGAAAATTGTGTATACGTTGTTGTATTATTGTGGTAGGATTTTGGTTGGAGGGTGTTTATGTGTCTTTGTTTAAATGTACACACAGCTTAGTGTTTGTTAGACAAGGCAAAGTTGCATAACTGCAGGAGCAGATGTTGAGGTTTGTAATGGTCCTTAATTCCTATGGGAGTTTGTCCCACAGTCTCAGACCACATGCCAAGAAAGTTCAGACTCTTGCACAGATTTATCCTTACAGTAGGAAGTTCCATTAAGGAGGAGTGGAGTTATTGGACACAGTCCATGATCCAGACCTTTAGATTATCTTTCAGGTAGGCTAAGCCCAGGCCATTGAGTACTTAGGACCGAGACCTTAAACGTGTCTCAGTATTTTATGGGAAGCCAGCATGGGACATTTTCATAGACAACCAGAGCATTACTCATGGATGCTGCTATGTGAGAGCTTAGCATCAGCAAACGCTTCTTCTCTTCCATAGATGAGGAGGAGACAGGGAGCTGTAACCATGCCTGGGACTCCTGTTCTGTAATAGATACTGTTGGGTGGGAGTGGTGAAGACTGTTGTTCAGCAGAGGGAGAGGCTGAATGGTCCTGAGACCTGTGGTAAGACCCCAGTCTTGTGTGAAATCTAGAGCTCCTGACCCACTTTGAAAACAAAATAATCAAAAACAGAGAGCCTTGAAGACACAAGAAATGGCATCTGATCTTAGAACGCCATCACTGCCTCTGTCTGGTTGAAATTTGGACTGAATTCAAAGCCATAGAGACTGAAGAACACGCATTCTTCTACCTTTGAAAAGTGACCAGTGCCCCAGATGGCCAACATTTAGTGAGGGACACATTGGCCACTTATTAACTAAGACTTATGCTTCTAATACTTCTATGCCTTCATCACCATAGTATTAGAGCATTTTCCAGGCTTTTGTGGATCTACCCTCACGACATCCCTGTGAGTTAGGGCAGTATTCCATGTTTACAAATGGTGAACTAGGGCACAGAGAGCTCAAAGTCCAGGTAGGAAATCTATTTACAGAGGAAGGGAACCTAGATCTCCTGAGCTGCCAGTGAGTCTGTTAACCACATGACTGTCTTTTCTCTTGCTTTCAAAGAAGGCATCAATTGATGTGCAGAGCATTGCATCCTCATCCTGATCAGACAATCATTTCCTCTTAGCTGATATCTGAGCTCTTTCCCACTTCTTAGCAAGCAAAAGGCCCAATTTTGATTGCCCACCATAGAGTGTGTGTTCCCACCTACCTTCTTAAAACTTCTAATGGAAAATCCTACTAAGCCAAGAAGTTAAGTTACACAGATCTAAAGGCATGCTAGGTAGAAACACTCCCTTCCCACTCTCATTGTCCCACAGATTATAGAGATTCACAGAAAAAACATGAAGGATAGATACTCAACACCAAGAGCAGAAAATACTTACAGATATGGAGAGGGAAAGGCACAACCAATACTTTAAATTTCTATGCCTTCTCTGTGGAACTATCTTGGCCTATTTTTACAGAAATAATCATGCATGTCTGAGATGGCTACTCTAGTCTCCAGCTTTCAACAATCACATTCAAATGGCATGCAGCACCCTTTCTCAGAACATGGCACAGTACAGCACAGGAAATCTGATTCTCCACTGACAACTCTGACACATAATGGCCCTGGCTATTAAAGGATAGCTAAGAGCCCCTGGGATGCTGCTAACAGGTTGATACTAATATCAGGTTCGTTGACCCTATAGTCAGTGTCATTGAAAGAGAGTGGTCTGTCACCCACATTTACTCAAGCTTGGTACTAATGAAACCAACTCTTGATGCAACCTAGCTCTCCAGTACTACCCAGTGTCTAATCTTCTGTTTCTAAGCAAGATGACTGAGAAGTTAGCAAATCACTATCTCCAAGTGCACCTGACACCTGTCAGCATTCCCCAATGAGTTTTAGGTTTAAATAAGGCACAGAGACAGCACAGGGCACACTATTAAATGACGTCTGTTGGACGTAGACAGTAAACAAACATCCATTCTAATTTTATTTGACTCTCTGTACTTAGACCTAGTATACATGGAGTTTCCTAAAGCTCTATTCTCTTCTGTATCCTACTCAACCTGTAAGTCAAACCATTGGAAGCAGGCCTTTTAAAAAACACGCCAACCCAATAGTCTCAAAGGACTGTTTGTAGTTTGATTAAAAATCCATCTCCTTTTTTGTCAGCAGACCGGACGGGTGTACTCCCCAACCAGAAAGTTGGGCTGTCCCGAATAAAAACGAATTCTGAGGTGCAATATATTAAAGTATTTTTTTTTGCAAGGGGAGGCAAAATATTGATCTATAAGTTTACCTTGGACCTCATTTATTTAATAAATGAGAATCAAAGATCTAGCTACACTTTCTTCTTAAAACACACTTCTTTTCTGAAAGAGTCTTGTCAGGTTTACTGAGAAATTCTTACTAAAAGCACTTTCTGAAGTGCAGAACTGTAGCCAGGAAGCTGACATATTACCCTAAATAGCTACATTCTTTTGTTCTTTTATTTCAGTACTACAATATTATGCCTATTTTAGTTGAAAAATGAAGTGCATGTGTTCAGGAAAAAAAGCATGTGGGTATAATGAAAATGATAAGCATCTTTTTTTTCTTTTTCTTGCTTTTAAAAATCCCTTCTGTTTCAGATTTGTTCCTCACTTTCTAGTTCTGTTATGAATCAGGGGCCACAGAAATAGTCTCTCTATAAAATGAAGAGAGAGACATTAAAAGTAGACAGATTTCATATCTGCCAGACAGAGACCTCTTGTTAAGAAGAGCACTATTTAAGTGTCCCTTTGGTATTTTCCTTTTTTAATTTTGAACTGCATATATCAGGCTTGTTTAGATACAAATAGGATGAAGACAACTACTGTCTTCAGATGCGATGCATATGTACTTGTATCAGTACAATAATCACTGCTTGTATGTGGTCTATACGTTCTTGTTTTGAAAGTTTATAAAGTTTCAATACTTCAACAAGCTTTTTTTAAACTATAAATTTTAAATTTAATTCTAAATTAATAAAATTAAGTATATTATATACACTGTGGAATTGAGTCTTTACTGTCTTGCACATGGTGTTTTCAGTTTCCTCCTTGGCACTGTTGAGAGCAAAGTGGATATAAAACACCACCTCAAGTGTGAATGCAGAACTCTGGTCCATTTACACTGTTTTTTATAGGGATAGCTGACTGCATCAGGTGCAAGGCAGTGGAGAATCAGGTCCTATATTCAGATATTGTCTATAATAGCTATCATTTTGATGGTTTTGATAAGACCATCTAATGGCATCTATTCAATTTCAGCTTCATCTAAGATTGTACAGATGTGCACTAGCAGTATGTACTGCATTGCCACAATAATTGCAGTATTTGCACTTATAAAGTAGTTTGAAAATGCAAAGTGCTATAAAGACACTAATGACGATTATTAGACCACACAACATCCTTGTGAAAGGGGAGAGATTTCCATTTTACAGGTGTTGCAACTGAAACAGAGATTAATTGAGATTCTCATGACCACAAAGTGGCAGGACCTGGATTAGAATTTGAAAGTTCCTAGCTCTCAATGTCATGCTTAATCAATGAGACTGCAATAGCCATAAAAGTTAAGAAAATATTTAGGTATAATTATGCCTATTTTGCTTCACTCTTCATTAAAAAAGTTAGTGGTGACCATGTACTCAAAACAATTAATATTAACAACAAGGGAGAACAAACCAAAATAGGGAAAGAACAGGTTAAAGAATATTTAGATAAGCTAGATGTATTCAAGTAATCAGGGCCTGATGAAATTCATCCTAAGGTACTTAAGGAACCCATTAGCGTAGCTAATGGGGTGCAGGGGAAGGAGCCATGGGGAGGGGGCGGCACGACCGGAGGAGCGAGGGTGGGCGCAGCAGAGCAGCCCGCAGCGTGGCCGGCAGCCAATGGGGGGGCCGGCGGGCATGGCCAGAGGAGGCAGAGCGGGGGGGGAGGGCGCAGCGTGGTCAGCAGCCACGGCCGGAGGAACGAGGGGGGGTGCAGCAAGGCGGCCCGCAGCGCGGCCTCCAGCTGCGGCTGGAGGAGCCATGGGGAGGGGGCGGTGCGGCCAGAGGAGCGAGGGGGAGCGTAGCAGGGTGGCCTGCAGCGCGGCCGTCAGCCAATGGGGGGGCGGTGGGCGCGGCAGGAGGAGGCAGAGCAGGGGGGCGTCGCAGCATGGCGGCCTGCACAGCGCGGCCGGAGGAGCAAGGGTGGGGGGGCGCAGCAGGGCGGCCCGCAGCCAATGGGCCGGGGCGGTGGGCGCGGCTGGAGGAGGCAGAGCGGGGCGGAGGGCTCAGCAAGGTGGCCTGCAGCACGGCCAGCAGCCGTGGCCGGAGGAGCAAGGGGAGGCGCAGCATGGCGGCCCGCAGCCAGTGGGGGCGGCAGCACAGCCGGAGGAGCCAGCCAAGTGGGGTCATGGAGCGGCCGGAGGAGGAGCCAAGGGGGATGCTTTTTTTATGTTTGCTCCCCCTGCTCTTAGATCCTGGCTATGCCACTGTTGGAACCATTTGTAATTATCTTATGAGGAATGGATGAAGTCCTAGAGGACTGGAGAAGAGCTAACATAGTACCTATCTTTAAAAAGGTGAACAAAAAGGGCCTGGGGAATTACAGATCAGTCAGCCTAACTTGGATACTAGGACAGATACTGGAACAAATTATTAAACAATCAGTTTGTAAGCACCTAAAGGACAGTAGGGGTTATAAGGAATAGCCAGCGTAGGTTTGTCAAGAACAAATCAAGCCAAACCAACCTAATTTCCTTCTTTGACAGAATTACTGGCCTAATGCACAGGGGAGAAGCAGTAAACATGAGATATCTTGATTTTCGTAAGGCTTTTAACACAGTTCCATGTGATATTCTCATAAGAAAACTAGGGAAATGCACTCTAGATGAAATTACTATAAGGCAGGTGCACAACTTGTTGAAAAACTGTACTCAAAGAGTAGTTATCAATGATTTGCTGTCAAACTGGGAGAGTGTATCTAGAGGGGTCTCATGGGTCTGGTACCATTCAAGTATTTTCATTTGTATTTGAATAACGGAGTGTAGAATGTTTATAAAATGTGTAGTTAACACCAAGATGGGGGTGGAGGGTTGCCATCACTTTGAAGACCAGAATTAGAATTCAAAATGACCTTGACAAATTGGAGAATTGGTTTGAAATCAACAATATAAAATCCAATAAAGACAAGTGTAAAGTACTTCACTTAGGAAGGAAAAATCAAATGCACAACTACAAAATGGGAAAAAACTGGTTAGGTGGTATTACTAGAAGATCTAGGGGTTGTAGTGCATCACAAACTGAACACAAGTCAACAATGTGATGCTGTTGTAAGAAAGATTAATATCATTCTGGGGTATATTAACAGCAGAGGCATATGTAAAGCATGGGAGGTAATTGTTCCGCTCTATTCGGCACTGGTGAGGCCTCAGCTGAAGCAGTGTTTCCAATTCTGGATGCCACACTTTAGGAAAAATGTGGACAAATTGGAAAGAGTCCAGAGGAGAACAACAAAAATGATAAAAGGTTTTAAAAAACCTGACCTAGAAGGAAAGTTTAACAAAAAACCGGACATGTTTAGTCTTGAGGAAAGAAGGCTGAGGTGGGGAGAGACCTGATAACTCTTCAAAGAGGACCTGTCCTCTATAATTGTTAAATTGTTGATCAGTCATTCTCCTCATGTACTGAATGTAGAAGTAGTAGTAAGGGTCTTATTCTGCAGCAAGGGAGATTTACTTCGTTAGGAAAAGCTTTCCAACTATAAGGGTAGTTAACCTCTGGAATAGGGTTCCCAGGGAAGTTTTGGAATTCCCATCATTGGAGGCTTTTAAGAACAGGTTGGACAAATACCTCTCAGGGAGGATCTAAATTTACCTTGTCCTGCCTCAGCACAAGGGTCATGGACTTGATGACTTTTCAAGAACCCTTCCAGCCCTACATTTGTATGATTCTTTGTGTATTTCTTATCAAAAGTGGTTTAAAAAAAAAACAAAACAAAAACAAGCCCCCATGTCACTCCTTTGTGGTGCTGTATTAAGTTGCCATTTCTTTCTCTGCAGGAGTGTTGTCGTACCTGTAAAGAAACCGCCTCCAGGTAGTCTAGCTGTTACCACAGTTGGAGCTGCCACTGCTGGAGGTGTTCTGCCACCGGGTACTACACCAAACATATTTGCTGCTACAGGAGCTACACCAAAAAGTATGATTAATACAACAGGTATCGTCCTTAAATATTTTTGTGAACCTCATCTTTTTTTTTGTGTGTTGTATTTTTTCTTCAGTTGTCTCCTTTCTATTATTATTATTATACCTTTTTAAAAATAACCTTGAAAGCTCAATTATATCTTTTTGTCCTCTAAGAAGGACATAATTTCCTCTCGCTGTATGTGTATCCCCACCATTATTGTTTAAGGAAATTATTCAACCTTATACAGATGAATATATAGTCCTAATAATGTCTTAGAAGCATTGAGGATTACAACAGAAATGAGTGAGTTTCCCCATTGCCGCCTCCTGTCTCCCGTGATAGCATATTTGTAGGGGATATATACACTTAATGCTAGTAGATATTCCCTATTTAACACCCCAAGAAGGCAAAAACCCTATTATGTTGCTGCTAATATACCCTAGAGTGGAAGAGGGAATATATTCCTTCTTGACCCCAAATCTATGTATTAGTATTTGTTAATAAAAGTCATAATGGTTTTCTTTCATAAGACCTTTCAATGAATACCCACCAATGTTAACATGAATCATTCTTCAAGTAACAGTTTAATTTCACCTTAAAGATAACCTATAAAGGTTTAAAAAGAGAGGTAGGGGCTTGTTTGTTTCTTTATACTTAGGGTTGCCAACTTTCTGTTTGCAGAAAACTGAACGCCCTTGCCCTTCCCCGCCCCTTCCCTGAGGCCTTGCCTCTGCCCCACCCCTTCTCCGAGACCATGCCCCCCCCACACTCCATTTCCCCTCACTATGTTGCTCAGTCTCCCCCACCCTCGCTCATTCTCTCATTTTTACCGGGCTTGGTCCAAGGGGTTGGATTGCAAGAGAGGGTCAGGGCTCCAGCTGGGGGTGTGGGCTCTGGAGTGGGGCCAGGGATGAGCAGTTTGGGGTGTAGGCGGGGGCTCCGGGCTGGGACAGGAGGTTGGTATATGGGAGGGGATTCAGCGTGCAGGCTCCAAGCGGTGCTCACCTGAGCGGCGATATTTCTCTCCAGCTCCTAGGCGGAGGCGCGGCCAGGTGGCTCCATGTACTGCCCCTGCCTGCAGGCACTGCCTCTGCACCTCCCATTGGCTGTGGTTCCCGGCCAGTGGGAGCTGCGGAGACAGCGCTTGGGGTGGGTACAGCGCACGAAGGTCCCGAGGCTGCCCATAGGCCTGGGTGCCAGAGGGAGATGCCAGCAGCTTCCTGGGAGCTGGGCGGAGCAGGGCAAGCACCCTGCCTGCCCCGCTGGATGACGGGAGACTGGGTAGGATTATGACATCACAGATGTCTGAGCAATGAAATAGAATTGAGAGAGGAAGTTATTGATAGTTGAGGAATATTATATCATTGAACTAACTCTCAACTTCAGTCAAGGGTTGAGAAAAATAAAATCTTTTGTAGGGGGAAGAGGGCTGAAATCTTCTCCGCCTTTTTTCTGCTTCATAAAATAAAATAGGAAATGCACTCATTTTTTCCTTTGCAGGTCACCTTTAACTCTCGCTAACAGGACTTTGCTAGTAGAAATGTTAATTAATCTTTTGAGAAAAAAAACTGCTTTATTAATTAAATTAACACTTTTGTAAACATTTCTATTTGTTTACCTGTTTCTGTTTAGTTCAAGTTCTGTTTGTAATCCCCTTTTTAGGTATCCATATACCATAAGACAGTCCTATATTGAAGTTTTTTCTCCAAATGATATTTTAGGCCTCAGATCTTCACATCATAACTTTAACCACTCCATACCTTAAATCAACCGAATAGCTCTTCTTTGTACAGTGATTGCTATTAAGAAAGCACAATGATTCTAAGTACAGTACAGGGAAATACTGTGGTATCAGATGCCACAGTGGGTTGACTGTGGGTAAATGTTAGTTTTTCATAGTTACACCTTCTGTGTATTCTTTTTATCATAGCAGACTTTTGGGAAAGTATTGACTGGAAAGTATTTCAGCAAATTTTACCCATTTAATTCCTCAGAACTACAAATGTACTGAGCTTCTTAACTGATCTTTGGGTAAGGAAGTTCATTGCCATTTTGGGCTTGTTCCTTTGTGTAAAGCTTTTTATGCGTGAATTCACCTGAATGAATATTTATTCTAACTCTCTGATCTCAGCAAATAGTTTAAAAGCTGTTCTTTGCCTCCTTCCATTTCCAAAAGATAGAACTTAATTTCCATGTTTTAAAAGGTGTATATGTGGCAATGATAAATTGCAAATCAGAAGCTGTTGGATATATCTGACGCATTGAAAATATAAACATATTGCTTACATTGAGAGTCAAGTCATGATGGGTTTTTTTTGTTTGTTTGCTGTGGGGTTTTGTGGGGGGGTTGCTTTGTTTTTGTCATTGAATTAGCTGAAGTGTGGGATTTACAGTTCAGGTGATTGTCATATACCTGCAATAATTAATATAATGAATTATATGGTCTGTTCTTAAGGCATGTTTGCCCAAAGTATCCAGATGCTGTCCAGTTTATATACTTGCTGCGGTGTTTAAAAATCCCTTGGTAAAAAGCCAGTGAAACAAATACTACATTGTAAAATGAACTAAGCAATAGTTTACTGAAATGCGAAAAATGCTATTCAGTTATTTAGAGACACTAGATGTCCCCCTACATCCTCTATTTCTTGTAGTTTTTACAATATGCCACAAATGTCACATGGATATAACTTCATCTTAGAAAAGTATTCTGCACTAAGGTCTTTAGGACAATTATTTAAAAATCAAAATACAAAAACAAGCTGTTACATTCCAAATCATCATGTCACAGTCAACATCCCATTGTTGTCACTGCTGTCACAGGACAAGCTTCGATTTTAGACCTCTATTAGTATGTCTCAACTGCACCCTTTTGGGGACAGATTTCAGTACCTTGACTCCTCTCTGGGTATACCCAGGCACTCCTACCACTCTTAGACTGGATCTCTGGGCACAGCCATCCTGTTTCCCAGCTGTCTTAACTGGACAAGCCCAACTGGGTTTGACATCTGCAAGCCCTTTTCCTCTGGGAGCCTCTGACAGCGGCTAATTATAGTGAAAACAGCTTCTTGAAAACAAAGCATTTTTATTTATCCAAAGGTATATAGCATGCAGAGCAAAGGGTAAAAACAATAAATGCCTATTTTCCCTTATCTAAACCTTAATGTTTCCTTGATAGCTTTTGTAAGTTCTTTTCATCCCAGTTGCCTTCACCTCTGGGTTGGGAGAGACAGCCTGCTTACTGCAGTTTCTGTGTTTGTGTTAGCATCTCTTTCCTGTACAGCTTCTGACAACCCACCTTCTTTTTTTAGGGCAACATCTTTTAGGATTTTAATATCCCCTTTGATCCTAAAACTCAGGTCTGGAATGAAATAAACCTTTCCAGCCTGGTTGAAGTCAGGTAGGGATGTTCCCCAATTAATAGCGTCCCCATTGTTTCCTCAAGGACCACTGGTATTCTCTAAGAGTGTACCTTACCTTTGTCATTGTTTAGTTTCCTCCCATGTAACCTCTTTTGAGTTATGTCCTTGCAGTCAGGCAAGAGAATACCAAGGAGGTAAACTGAAGTGCATATAGGATCAGGGCTTTGGAGCTGTGCTCCGGCTCCGCTCCAGCTCCAGGCAAAAACCTGCAGCTCCACTGCTCCGCACTCCAGCTCCGGGCTCTGCTCCAAAGCCCTGTGCAGGATGACCAGACAGCCAGTGTGAAAAAATCAGGACGGGGTCTAGGGGGGATGTAATAGGGTCCTATATAAGAAAAAGCTCCTAATATCAGGACATCTGGTCACCCTAGGTGTATGTGATACTTGTTTAAAAAAAAGAAAGAAAATATACATAACTCTTTCATTCTCCACACAAACTTATAATGAATATGGTTTTATCATTCTGATGATGGTTTGTCTCATACAATGGTGTGAAAATATTTTAGCCTGTGGAATTTATTTTTAGGATCATTGAGAACAAGAGGTAAGACTTGTTTTTATTTTGTTTCTTTTTCTCCAGAACTGCTATTAAATGTTTGTAAAAGGGCTTTTGAGAATTATATTAATATTTTATATAGCAATTTTCAATATGTAGCTTTGCAGAGTTAATCACTGATCTGTAAAAATAATTTAAAAGGCAATGAAATTAGGAGGAAGGAACATTTTTTTTTTTTAACCTTTTTTATAAATTATATATATTTCAGTGACTGAGTCCTTACCTATTTTCAGGCCGATTCATTTTATGTTAGTGTACTTTGATCTGTGGTTTCCCTTCATTTTTATGTTAAAATACATTCTAATTTGTAACATACGGCTGTCTAATTTAGCAGTAGACATAACTTAACTGTAAATATGTACAGCAATATCAAAAATGTATAGCCTTATTAGCATAGTAAATCATTCTGTTATTTATATGTTAAAGCTCTTAATTTTTTTTAATGGATAAGATTTATTACTTATTTAAAAATAGACTGCCATGACAGGAAACACCATTGTATTTAAAATCTTTAAAATTTGTATTTTTCAAAGTGAAATAAAATGTAAATTTCTTTTGGTGACAGGTGCAGTGGATTCAGGATCTTCCTCTTCCTCTTCCTCCTCTAGCTTTGTGAATGGTGCTACCAGTAAAAACCTTCCAGCTGTACAAACTGTTGCTCCAATGCCAGAGGATTCAGCTGAAAACATGAGGTGTGAATACTTTATATTTTTATTTCAGTTGTCTCTCTCATGGCACAACAAAAATCACACAGGCAATAACCAAAATAATGCAAAAATGAAATTTATAAAATATCCTGGGAGGATGCAAAATAGTTATTAAAATAACTAAAATAGACTGCTAGCCTTGAAGTGAGTTCAATTTTATGTATTTATTTTATTATTTTCTAGATATAGCTTAACAATTAATCACAACACTGCAGTAGTGTTTTAAGTGGTGATGTTAGTCACATGGCACAATGCACTAGTGGAAGGCCCTCAGAGACTATGGTGATGAGTGTAGTATAAGCACCTACACAGACTAGAATAGAATTATACTTCCACAACAAAATCCCAATTGGTATTATACACCAATAAAGGTATTAGTTTGATATGTTAGAATGGGAGGAAGGCTGGTTCAGTGATTGCAGCTATGGGCGATCTGAATTCAATTTCCTGCTTTTTCAGATATCCTTTGTAACCTGAGCAAATCAGTTAGGCAACTTGGGCACAGACACCCTATCTGTGAAATGGGGATAATAATACTTCCTTACCTCACAGAGAAGTTATGAGCTCTGATGTATGGGAGGTCCTCAGATACAATAGTGATGGCAACTATATGAGTACCTAAGATGGATAGAACATATAATCATGTCAAGATATGTTGTTAATATGATTGCCAAAAAAAAACTATAGTTAATATAGTCAGTCATACAAAATAATATCCTTAAGTGCTAACATTTTAGTGTTACATATCACTGAAAAAATGTTGCTTTAAAATAAGTTGTTTAAAATAATTTCAGGCTCTAATACTTTATTAAAAAGTGTTGACCAATGTTTTACAACATTTGCCTAACAGTTTACAACATTTAATATTAATAAGAAAATTCCATACAAAACTTCTAAAAGAGCCCACATTGCTAAGTAGAAATAGAAACCTTTGCAGAACAAACAAATTACTTACTGTATAATAGAAGGGATAAAACCAGTCTTTGAAGTGCTTAGACACCAAACTATGTCAAATCTTATTATTAAAGCTGGTCTTCTAAGGAGTTTATTTTTAAACCATTGTAACCGTGCAACAGTCATAATGTTTTCCACTAGCACATTAGAAACAAAACTGTTGCAATGCGTATTAAGGAACACTTTGGATCCACAATATATCCTAGAACTTTATTTTTAACTAGAACTCTGTTCCAGCAGTTATGTTCTGATTAGAGCTGGTTGAAAAATTTCCAATGCAACAGTTTTGCATCAGAAAATGCAGTTTCATCATAATAGAAACCTATTGCAGGTATGTGTCAATTTTCCACGGTTAAAAGATAAACAAATTATTTTGAATTGATCATTTCATGTGATAATGGAATGTTTCATTTCAATTATGTCAAAATGTTTTGTTTTGATTCATAGTGTTTCAGCTTTGATATATTAAAATATCAATTTAATACTGTAGTTATAGTCTATTGAATATTGTATATATTTATTTAATAGTCTATATTTTGCCTCATTGAAATTAAACATTTTTCCCTATCAAAATGAAGTGTTTTGACATTATTGAAACAAAGCAATTTGATGCTATAGAAACAATGCAAATGCTCAACTGCAGTCGTCATTGTGTGTTTGAAAAATTTTTCCATTTTAGTGAGTTGCACACTTTTTAGATTAAGTAGATTCTCTTGACTACCGTTTAATACAGCATTGCTTTCTCCAAGTATAAACTGGTGGGTCTGCCATATAATAAAACCTTACTGAAAAAGGTAAGATTTTAGATAACAATGACTCCAAAATTCTAAGGAAACATATAGGTCTTGAGAATCTGGATTTTTATTTAGCTCAAAGCGTATTGCAAAAGGAGATATTCCAGGACAGATGGTTAGCTTCCCTTGAGATATAGTACTCTGTATAAAAGTATATTTAATAAAAGCTGCTATAGCCATTCTTGGTAGGTTTAATCAAATCCGACAGGCAATCCTTCTAAGCCTGGCAGTTGTACAGTTTGAAGTAAACTAATTGCATACCTAATTTTCTTCCTGGTTACTTTTCCATCTAGTAAAACCTTTAATACAGGTCACCTTTGTGTAGCTGGCATTTTGCCAGTTAGTCGTTTAGTTTGTTTTTCTGTCTTCCCCTTTGGATTATATAACCTTCTAGATAATTTAAAGAGAACGTCTTCAATCCCTCTTTGTGACTGTATGATTAAAATTGATTATTAATTGTGGAGATGAATTTATTACATACTTCCTGTGTAATCAACCATACTAAAAGTAGCGAGACCTCTCCCCAGGGTGACATACTTTTTGCTTTGGGGAAAAAGTTATCAACTCCCTGCATTTAAGAAATCATTTTCATTTCAATCTACTTTATTCCATCTTAAAACATACATTTCCAGTCTAATTTTTCCAGACTTTCCCCTATATTTCTGGGTTGTGTTTCTTTCAGTCTGCAAAATAAGAAATTATTAATTCTCAAACTTTAAAAGCTTCCTAGAGTGTTACTGGGAAGCCTCCAGAGAGGTATTAATTTTGTGATTCAATATACTGTGGGCTGTAAATGTCTTGTCTATGTAAGGAGTAGTATGTAATCTCCATATTTTATCATTTCCTATTATCATCAACTCCAGGTTAGTAATGTTACATAGGGGAGGATCTGTATTCTTATAAATCTATTTAAGTGGCCAATGGAATGCAGGTTATTGAGACTATTTTGTTGATGCACGAAATTAGTGCATTTTCTATAATATGCTGTCCTGAAGAGTTTTGTATGACCTATAGCTAGAAATAGAGACCAGCGATTGGGAGAAAGCTTCAGTTACTTTTGATCGTGGATAGGGTACTCAGTCTTCTGTACTACTTCAGGCAAATGTTTACTTATTCTACCTGCTGGTAGCAATTTGGGGTGTACTCTGGCTCCTGCTGAAGTCAATGGCAAACTCCTATTCACTTCAGAGAGAGCAGGAACAGTCTCTTTATTAGTTGATCCACTTATTCAAACAGGGATCCTATCTATCATATCTATATATGTACTTTTGAGGTCCTCATCATTCTAGTTTCTGAACAACTTCAGAAGAGAAGAACTGGATGGTACAGGGTATTTTTAATATGATGCAGAGTCTTTCATGTGTATGTCAGACAATTCAAATACTTTAAATTTGATCCACTGTTGAATTGGACTAAACTGAAAAAAATACTTGAAGGATTAGAATATTTCCAATTTGTCCTGAACATCTGCAAATTGAGTGGAAAAGACAGCAGCATCAAGTTATTGCAAAACACTTTTAAAAGTCCCTTATTTCAGAAGTGAAGAGGGATTATATTTACTCCCTACATGGGGTTTCCTTATTACTGCACATTGTACTCTGAGCTATTCTAGCTTCTCTACAGAATAGGTAAGTGGCTGTTGCAGGCAGCTGGAGAACCAGAATAGCCTGTCCCCCTGTCCCTTTACTGCTATGTGTGGCTTTGGGTAAGGGAACAGCCAGCAGGTCACACACTCCCTTGAAAATATATTTTGGATCTTTGTGGAGGCCAGCTTAATTTGACAACCCCCGTGAGGAGTGAAGATAGCAGGAGTCTGCTAGTCAGTTAAACATGAAGAACCCAAGGCATCTCTCAAAATCATCAAGAACAATGTTGAGTAACAGGCCACAAAATCTCCCACCCCTATTATGTGGATAGATCACAAGAGTTCATATACATTTCAAAACTTGCAAACCTCAGCTTGGTACACTCAAATTTCACTTGACATGTTCAAGGTGAAGTGAACTCCAAACTCAGGAGTTGTGAACATATCTCCAGTGAAACAAATAAATACAAATTGGTGGGTTTTGCACTTGTAGTCGAGCGCTTCCTGGCTCGCTGTACAAATTGGCCGGAGACGACTCTTTCAAACACCAGTGCCCTTTTGTTTCCCAGTCTTTTCCCACCACCACATATATACAATTCAATACCAGTCAGGCAGCCCCTTAGGGAACAGCTTGCTCTTACAGCAGCTGGGAGCAACAGGCCTTCACTCCTCATTTCCTGTTCCTCCCCGCCTACTTCCTTCCTGCTAGCTTTATAGGCCTTCCTCTCAGCAGGCTCCCAGGTGATTACTCTCAGGCTTCTTTAATGAGCCACACCCTGCCCTCTCCAGCCAGTTCTCCTTGATGGGAGCTCTGCTAGCAGGTTCTGAGTTAACAGGGGCTGGTTCAGTGCCTCTTAAGCCAGCACCCATGTTACACACCCTCCCCCTTAAGAATGGCACTCCTGAACCCCCTTTGGCCCCTCGGCCCTTCCGCCATTCCCCCCAAAGGAGGCTCTTTCGGAGAGCCCTTCCCGCTCCCAGCTGGGTCCTTCCCAGCCAGCACCCCAGATGGTTTCTCCATCCCTCTCCCACAGAAGGAGCATTTCTCCAGGAGTGGTGGCCCCGCCCCCATTTCTGTTTCCGCCCGCAGGTTGTCACATCAATCGCAGTGTGGCAAGCCCCCTATCCCCAGCTCCCCCTGTGTGTCTGGCCGGGGATCGGGGTTTCTTTCAACTTCTAGCGGGACCTCCCACTCCTCAGTTTCCCCCGGCTCTCCTTGCGGCTCGGGGCTCTCCTGCCCCTCCGAGGGGGTGGGGGGGGAGATCAACATTCATCCCACCGCCGGGCAGGACCTTCCATGCCTCAGTTTCCCTCTTCGTCCCAGTACATCTGGGGCTTCTTCCGCAGAGAGTGGGATCGGGGGTGTTCCCCCATACCCCTTCCTTCTCTGGTGGAGTCCAGACCGACCAGCTCCCCCATATGTGCTTCCCGCGGGTCTCCCCGCTCTGGACTTCGTTGTCTAGGAGTTTTGTCTTGGTTCTCAGGACAGGGCCCATCCTCCCGCCCTGGGGTCCTCATTCTCCAGGGGTCCCCCCCCCGCGGGGTACCCCATTGTTTCGTGCCCGGTAGTGGGGCCCAGTCCTGGCCTAACGCTACTGGACACGGTAGTTTCTCCAGGACCCCTACCCGCTTCCACCCGAAGCAACCCTTCATTTCTAGGGATACCTGGGCTACCAGGCAGGACTTCCTGTCCCCATGTACATACCCAAGGGTCATTCTTCCCCCCAGCGTGAGCCAATATGACTTAACCAGCGCCTTTCGCACCAGCGTGCAACTCGGGGTGGTATTGACCACAGCCGTTTTGGGGTCTCCGCCCCACTTTCACAGGCACAGTAGACACCCCCAGCCTCTGCTTCCGTCCCGCCCATTCAGTCCAAGCACAAAAGTCCGCCCAGCCACATTCCATGTCCAGGCAGTCTTGTTTAACGTGCCCCGGCTTCCCACACCACCAGCACGTTAGGCGGGCAGGCCTCTCGGGTGCTTCTTGGGGCTCCTCTTTTTTCTCCTTGCCTCTCCCGGGGAAGGAGTCCACGGGCTTCTGCCCCAGTTCCCTGTCTTTCCATTGCCGGTCCTCCCCCTGGGGTCTCTCAGCCTCTATATACTCCTCAGTTACCTGGACAGCCTCTTCAACGGTGCCTGGCTGGTGTCTCCTCACCCAGGTGCACAACGTCTCCGGGAGGCTTTGCAAGAACTGCTCCAATATCAGGGAGTCCATTATCTCCTCCATTGTACGCGTGTCAGGCCTCAACCAGCCTGTGGCCCAGTCCTTTAACCTCTGGGTGAATGCCCGTGGTCACACAGCAGACGTCCACTGGGCCAACCGGAGCTTCTGCCTGTACCTTTCCGCTGATAAGCCTACTCAGTCCAAAATGGCTGCTCTCACTGCCTCATAGTTCTGGGCAGCCTCTTCCCCCAAAG
This sequence comes from Trachemys scripta elegans, assembly GCF_013100865.1. Taxonomy (NCBI): domain Eukaryota; kingdom Metazoa; phylum Chordata; order Testudines; family Emydidae; genus Trachemys; species Trachemys scripta. Next base: position 296,904,696 of record NC_048298.1, on the reverse strand, counting down.
CCATATAGGCCGTTTGCGCCTCGCCAGTCAAATAAGGGGCTAGTCAGAGGGCCCAGGTTGTCCTGTCCCATCTGGCCCCCGCGGCTATCCTCTCGAAAGTTCCTAGGAAGGCGTCCGGGTCATCCGCCGGGCTCATTTTACGGAGTCCCCAGCCTGGTGGCCGGGAACCCTCCCCTGCCCCAGGACTCACCAGCCTTTGCAGGAGCTGCCCATGGACATTGCTTTGCTCCCGGATGAAGTCCTGGAGGCTTTTCTGCTGCTCGGCCTGCCAGGCCAGAGCAGCCTGTCTTTCTGCTTGGTGTGCCTGCTGGGAAGTCTGCAGGGCTTGCTGGGTTTGTTTTTGCTGCTCTATGAGCCATTTCGGCGTCTCCTCCATTGCCAGGCCACCAACCATGCTCGCTGGCTTCAGTGGATCCCAGACAAGCCGCCACGTATAGACGAACGCTTCCTGGCTCGCTGTACAAATTAGCCAGAGACAACTCTTTCAAACACCAGTGCCCTTTTATTTCCTAGTCTTTTCCCACCACCACGTATATACAGCTATATACAATTCAATACCAGTCAGGTAGCCCCTTAGGGAACAGCTTGCTCTTACAGCAGCTGGGAGCAACAGGCCTTCACTCCTCACTTTCCTGTTCCTCCCCACCTACTTCCTTCCTGCTAGCTTTATAGGCCTTCCTCTCAGCAGGCTCCCAGGTGATTGCTCTCAGGCTTCTTTAATGAGCCACACCCTGCCCTCTCCAGCCAGTTCTCCTTGATAGGAGCTCTGCTAGCAGGTTCTGAGCTAACAGGGGCTGGTTCAGTGCCTCTTAAGCCAGCACCCTGTTACAGCACTGTTCTGTTTTTGTTTCCTTATTTCTAGCAGCAACTGGAGAGTTCTTCAAATCCAGTATCTGAATTTCAGCTAGTACAAACAGCAGTGCAATGCACTGCAAGAAAAGAATCAAAATGATTTTGAGTTGTTGGAAGAGAGCTTCTGATCTGTATTAACGTCATCTGTTTTATATTATTTATTATAAGTTAAAGGCTTTCATATGAACTTTATTTATATATTGTTCTATATGTAGTGGATGCCTTTGAAAACTCAGAATTCATCATTCCAGGTATCATCAATAATTTTAGTTTCTTCCTACTTAAAATGTCAGCACTTAAATAATTAAGAACAATAATGTTCTCAGTGCTGTAAAAGAAGCAAAAAGAAGATGGTTTTTGCCCCCAATGGCATGCAGTCCAAAGAGAGACTACTAAAGGCCCAAAAGAGGAAAAACCTAGTTTCCTGTTGTGTTTTTAAACTAATGATTCATCTGCTGTGGGAAACACAAAATACTTTGAATCTTTAGTACAGATTTGAAAGAGGAGAAGGAAGTAGCTTGTCAAGCCACTGATTGGGAGGGGAGTTACATGCATGGGAAGCCCAAGGGACTACAATAACTACAAGTCACGATGGAATAGCACATGTTGAGTATTTAATAGCATCTGATAAACTTGGAACTCTAGATCAGTGGTGCCCAAACTTTTCCTGTTGTGCCCCACTTACCAGTAATGGATTCTGTCCATGCCCTCCATAACTGCAAAGTTGGTTCAGTAGAGGAGCTTGCTCTGAAGGTGGAGCTGGGGACAGAACTGGGTAATGGGGGGGGGGAATCTGGGGCTAGAGACAGAGCTGGCTGGGAGGGGAGAGGGAATGACGGCAGAACTTGGCTGGGGATGGAGTGGAGCTGTGGCTGAGGGCAGAGCTGGGCTGGGTGGTGCTCCCTCACTGCCCCCCGTGGGGGCTGGCCTGGGCCCTGCTGTGTGCCCCCCAAATGTTCCTTCTATGAGGGCACATTCCACAGTTTGGGAACCACTGCTCTAGAGAGAGGATTATTACTTAATATTTATATTAGGGTAGCACCTAGAAGCCCCCACAATGGTAGGTTGTGTACAAACAGATATTGAGAAATAGTCCCTGCTCCAGAAGGCTTACCATCTAAATAGACAAGCCAGAGAAAGGGAGAGTCTGAAAACTGAGGTGCAGAGAGGTGATATGACTTACCCAAGATTACACAGCTAGTAAGTGGCAAAGCCAATGAGTAGAATCCAGGTCTCCTGACTCCCATCCCTATTACTTGGTCCATTTTGCCTAACATCTCAAAGCTAGACTTTGTTGTCTGAAAGTTTATCAAGAAAGCAAGAATGTTTGTATGAGGTGGTCTTAACCATTGAAAATTCTCCTCTTCATGCTTCTGAAGTTGAGAAAAATTATGAAATACTGAGAATGCAAAGTTGCTGCTGCAGAGCAACTGCCAGTGCACATTCGTGCATATTTTAGAGATATTTAAAATTCAGTTATTGATACTCTGTTCACTTGTATAATACAAAAGCAGGACAAACATTACAACAAAGACAAATTATATTAGACTCTTCATTATGGAAGGTGATATAAAGGGGACAATTAAGTTCTAGTGAAACCAGGCACATCCAGTTTGGCTATTTCAGTATTGAGAGTCCTTGCCTCATGGATGTGAAAGTTCATTTGGGAAAAAATTGCATACAATGAGAACACTTAAAAGTTGGATATTTTCCATGCTGTAGTATTTTCACCTTTTAATTGAATTTTCTGTACTTAAAAGTTTTTGTAGTAAAATCAGGGTCTGTTTTTGTTTTTGTGGGGTTTTTTTAAGCACAACAAACATACATCGTTAGTTGAGATGATAGATGAAGAGGACTTGTATTTTGATGCCTGGGGTTCTCTCATCCTCCCTTAAAAATGAGAATAAAATGCTTTCTATTTTGTATTGATTTATAAGTCCTGCTAAGTTAGTGAGACAGTCATTTTCCTGAGCTGGACACGAGTGTTATAATTTCTTTACTAACTTAAATAATGCTTTTTAAACACTGTATTGTTAATCAAATCACAGTCATTCCATTATCAGAAGACACACTGATACTTACAGCCTTAATTAGTAAATAGACATAATGTGATATCATTTAATTGCTGATATTTATTTGCCTTCAATTCACATGCTTTCTTTTCTACAGCATCACTGCAAAGCTTGAAAGAGCTTTAGAAAAAGTGGCCCCACTCCTGCGTGAAATTTTTGTAGACTTCGCCCCTTTCTTGTCCCGTACACTGTTGGGCAGTCATGGACAAGAACTGCTGATTGAAGGTACTGAACCATTATTAAATTACTAATATTTTGGCTATTACTCTGTGCATAAGGCATAAAATGCTATATGCATGTGAGTTGTGAATTAATCTTTCCTTTTCAGAGGAAGTTATATAACTATTTAGTGGTGCATTAAGAAATTTAGGTAGATATAGTTTCATTTCCTGTAACTTATTTTCTATTTGAGTAATGCCTGTTGATTCATGAAAATTGACTACTTTTATTCTCAGTTTCTTAATTTGTTTTGTAAGTGGCACCCTGGGTACATGCACAAGCTGTTCATCCTGGCTTCCAAACAAACGCAACATAATTAACTTTAATTTCTATATATTAACTTTCAAATATTATGAGTACTGTAAGTCACACAGTCTGATTTTTAAGAGACTAGAAAAATGAGAGAGCAGATTAAAATAATTGAACCGGGGAGAAAAAGGAAGGAGACTGTATGCTAAGATAGATAATGTATGGAGATAGAAGTGGAAGATTCCATGATAAGTAACCCTTCTTACTCCCCATCGTGTACAGATGGATTTCCATAGGCAAATTGTTACCTTATTTTACATATTTTGCAATATGGTCTGGGGTGGGGAGGGTTGAAGTGTAATTATTTTTGAATGGAACATTCTCAGAACCTTTTAAAAGGCTTTTAGTTCATATTTACATATTGTCTTGATTTCCTAGTGGTCATAAAGTGTTGGGAAGACAAATGAATAGACTTCCTACACTATTTTTATTCACAATATGCAAATAGTTACTGTTTGCAATGAACAAAGATATTCATGCAAAGCAGCAAGTTTATACATATAACAATCTACATAAGGGCTATTGTGAAAAACATAAATTGGTGTTCAAATTCTCCAGCCAAACTCCTTCTCTCCTGCACACATACCACCCAAATACTAATACATAATTTCCCCACTTCCCAGAGCCAGCCACCACATGCCCTTCTTCTATCCTTAATGCTCAATGTATTTGAATCTGATGATTCTGGCTGTTGGGCAATTGGCCTTATGTTTGTTGTCCGGCTATGCCGAAAAAAGGACAGGAAACACTTGATATGATTTCAATCAGGCTGCAACTTTATTATTAGATGTTTGGGACTACCCAGCAAATAACAGTTATACAGTGCAGGTAACCCCATATTCATTCAATAACTATCCAGGGGGCTTCTGTCAGCCCTCCTCCCCCCTCTTTTTTTAATCCAGGTCCCCCAGCCAACCCATTGCTGGGACCTTACCATTGCCCTTCCCTCATAGGAGGAGTAAGGTGGACTATAAGAAAGGGAAGTTGGCTCCCTGCCATACCATTCATTCATAGGAGCCCCGAACACACACACACTCTTTAAGTCCTTTTTAAGTCCTTTACCAAGCCGTTTATCTGGTCACTATACACTTCCCTATGGAGTTTCTGCACTGGACATCTGCCCCACAGTTACATAATGAGTTGCAACATATAGCTTAACTCCCTTCATGCCTCACATTAATAATGCCTCCCTGAACCCAGGGTGGGGAAGGTGAAAACCCCACCAACTCCACCAATCTGGTGGTGAAGGAAAAATTTCTTCCCAGCCCCCCTATAAAGGGGCAACTAGCGCAATGCCCAGCAGGTCCTAACCAAACCTGGTACTTTGCCACCTAAAGGGGGCAGGGGGTGGGTGCTGCCTCACCTGCTCTGTGGAAGAGGGCTTCTCTGGATTGGGCTTACCCCTTTTCAACCCTTCTAGTCCCAGAGGATGAGTCACCATCGCCAGTCTGACCCATTCCCTACTTTTGCAGCAGTTCTCACTTTTCCCCCTCCCCCACAGCCCTAGAACACTGTTTCCTTTCCCTTGGCCAGTCAGACAACCTTCTCCCCTCTGAAAGGTGCAGTGCGGTCATTTGTCTAGTTACTCTGTAACACAAGGAAAGCCATTTGAATGCAATAATTCCCCACATGGGTTCCAATATTTTCTATTGTCTCATAGTTTTACAATTGTGAAAGGAAACTACTGATTTGACTTAAATACATGTAAAGCTACTGGCCAGGAATTTTCCCAGTAATTTGCAGGGATTGTAAGCTGCTTCACTGGGTTCCTGTCTTAGATACCTTATTTCAGTGAAATTACTGGTGGCACATCTTTGCAACTTTGGTTACAACGTTATTTGAATTAACCTCTTAAAATCAGTAAAACGAAAATCATAGTTCATAGCAGATATTTGACAGATATTGTTTGGTTTCACTCTTTCTTACAGAGTGCAAACCAGCTTGGCTTAGTTTCATTTAGGTCCTTTCTTAAGACAAATTCCTACAGGTACTAGCACTGGTTTAGCTGTAGTGGTGCCAGCAATGGTGGGAGCCTCAGCATGAATTCCAGCAGCTTCTGGCAAGTGACAGAGATTTAAATGTCAGAAGCCACAGGAGTCCTGACCACAGTTAGGCTCCCAGCAATGCAACTGAATCAGTGGCAGCACTCATGGGAATTTTCTCTATAATACTTTACAACACACACAAAGTGCAACTTTATCTTGTCATTACATATACCTTGTTGCAGTAAAGAGCAGTTTTTTAATGTGATCTCATGGCGATAGATCTTTCTGCAGTAAGATAAAGGTTCACATTTTGGTTGTCACAACTGTACATCAGCATCATTAATGATATTAACAAAGCTCTGGGAAAGAGAATATGTGTTGCTTTGTGTTTCATCTATTGTCTGTTTGCCTGTAAAGAAATAAAGCAAAACATTTTATAGTTCGACACAACAGCTATTATCTTCTGAGGCTTTTGTGTTTTTATAACAAAAGAGTGGAGTTTTTAATAAATAGATGTTTAGAACCCCGTAAACTTTTACTAGAAGTTTTTTACAATTTTACGTGAGACCAAATTTTGAATCTACACTTGGTAGTGTCTTAGCTGAACAGGAGTATATTCATCTCATTAAAACAAAGAGAATATCATTTTTGACCTATTGCATTATATTTTAAACTCCTTCCCTTACACCGTTTGATTTACTTATTATTTCTCTAGTGCACTTAAGGCTGGTCTCTTCTAATTTTCAAAGCTTTAATCAAAATATGCAATTATATTCAGCAGAAAGAAATTGCTGTTGATATAGATAATTATTCAGACTTACTAGAAAGGTCTGAAAAGTAGATGGAACAAAAGTTTCTTAATCCAAGAGTGTCTGTTACCCGTATGTATTAATGGAATGGCAGCAAAAATAATTCTTCCACATTGGATAATCATTCTTTTCACCCAAGGGAAGATAATTAATCATGTCCTGTAACTTAATGTTGCATATCTAATCCATATAATATTCACATCTATACATTGTTCATTTATTTCCCTTTTGCGATGAGTTTTTACCTGGGCAGTCCAAAATTTTCAAAATTGGACATCCAAAGTTAAGCAACTAAATTATATGCTAACACCTACATAAGTAACCTCATTTTCACATATGCTTAGAACTCATAACTCCTGTTGAAGTGGGGCCAGTTATTTGGGTGCCTCGTTTGTAGGCACCAATGTTTGAAAATGTTCCACTCAATGCAAAAAGGTATTTCTTGTCTACTTAATAGTTGTTGATCAAGGAGTACTATTTCCTCTTTAAGGTATGAAGATAATAAAAATAATGGCTTTTGACAAGCAAGCTGTCTTTAGGCACACTCAATGGTACTTATAAAGGAAAAAGAAACTACTTGTTTATTGTAGTGTTAGATATAATAAACGTGCTTAGGAGTTAATTTGTCTATCTTGGATATGTATATAGTGCTTATCATCTTGATACCTAAGCATTGATCAATCAGAGTAATTATATAAATGGAAAAAATTCTATTCAGAATAATTTCCTAGCTTTTCTTTATTAAAAAGATTATCATCTCCTTGCCCCTTCGAAGTGCATCTCCACTGACTCTATTGAGTGGAGTATACCAATGGAATGCTTCCTAGGGTGATAGTGCACAGAATTCTTGTGTAGTGTCTTGATAATGTAAGTTGAATCTTTTATTGGCAAACGACAATTAGCTTGTCTGTTCTCTTTGTAAGAATTTGATCTATTGTTTTATATGTTTAAAGATTTTAATTATAACAAGATTACAAAGTAGTAAATAAACTTCATTTCATCTCATTTGAAGTTGCTGCCTCTTTTTCAAATTGATCAACATAAATCTGTTTATTGTATGTTGTAAAACATATTTCCTTTTAATTACTCAAGTTTGAAGCATAAATATTTAATTCCTGTTCTTGCTGTCTTTCAAAATCTGCATGCCTAGTTTGTTTTGTTTGTTTTATTTTTTGCATGGTTCTAAAGCATCTACCATAGCTACCAACAGCTTAATTCTGTGAGGTGCTGAACACCATCAGTTATCATTGATGCCAATAGAAGATGTTGGCCCTCAGCCCTGATGGATCTAGGCTCTTCTATGTGTCTGGGTTTTATTTGTAATTGCACAGTTGTTGAAATCCATGTAATAAATTACAGAGTCATGGGTGCATTTATAACCCACTTTACCTAGCACTCTGTTTATTAATATATACCTGCTGAAACAGCATCTAACATTCCAAATCTTTGAGCAACTTCAAACAGTCACTACTTTCAAATTAAAAACTCTCCCCTTATACTCTCCCCGCTTAAAAGAAAAAAAAAATCTGTGCTATAAATGTGTGTTCCTTACCTCATCAAATAATGTCACAGTACAGTGTTCAGTACATATTCATTGATACCTATTCATTGATACATGGCATCCATTTTATCCCTGATAGATCATGAGATATCAAACCATAAGTTCACAATATTAGGCTACTTTAGGTTATGGTTAGAGCTTTCTAAAATATTAGTTATAATTGTTCTCTCCCTCCATGACCTGCACCGTTCTACTTCCAATTCCAAAAAAATTTCTGTATGAGATGTGTGCATAATATCTGATGTGGTTCAATAAAAGTTTTATTGGCACCCTTTTGAGAAGACCTGCATAAGTCATTCATGGTTTCTTGGTTAATGCAGCAATCTCAAACTCTGGATGATAAAAACCTGTATACTACACCATGCTGTCATATATGTCTTAAATTTATAGATTTATAGATTATAAAACCAGAAGGGACCACTGATGGTCTGGTCTGACCACCTGTCTAACACAGACCATAGGATTTCCCTCAGTTAATAACTTGAAGCACAGTTCCAGTCCATGCTCAGATAATAAGTACAATGTGGTTTACGTTTTGAGAAGAGATATGAGGAACTGGCTGCTGTGGTCAGGACTGAGCCAGAAACAAGCAGAGATCTCACAACGTTTAGTTGTTCATACATGTGCTGGTAAGGCCACTGGTGTCACAAGGACTTTGTGTAGTTGCTGACTGGGGATGAAGGAGGTGTTTATTGATATACTGATTTTCTGCATGCTTTGTAAAGTAGTACTTTTTCCCTTTTTGTCTCTCTTCCCAATAAACTTTTTTCTCCTAGTGTCTTGCACTTCTTACTGTTTGAATCTTGATGTGATTCATTGATTTCTTAAACCACTATGTAGGTTAAAACTATTCTTGGAGATAGCTCTACCTTGCACGGGGACGTGTATGCCTACTATTTTAGTGCTACTAATTGATTATGTCAAATTCAATTTACATTGAACAATTGACACCACAAGCCAGATCAATGCCACCCAACTTACAAACTCAGGCCTGTCAGACATGTTGGCTAGTGCCACCTTATGCAACGAGTTACAAAGTTTAAAACCAACAGCTTAGAATCAACCCCAATACAGCCAGATAACAGAAGTCAGGGATTCGGAGCTTTCATTGTGAAGCTCTGTTTAACAGTTGGGCAGACACATAGTGTGATGTCTTCAGTTTCCAGATGGTCTCCAGATGCAACCCAGATAAAGTTCATTACAATAGTCTAGCCTTGAGGTGACAGTGGTTTGAATAACTCTAAAATGGTCTGTATTGAAAAGAAAAGTATATACACCAGAGGTGAGCAAACTACGGCCTGTGGCCCGCGGGACCGTCCTGCCCAGCGCCCGAACTCCTGGCCCTGGTGGCTAGCCCCAGCCCCTCCCCCGCTGTCCCCTCTCCCCCGCCGCCTCAGCTCACTTGCTCTGCCACAGGCTCAATACTCTGGCCAGCAGGACTATGAGCTCCTGGGGCAGCGCAGCTGCAGAGCCGGGATTGACCCGGTCTCTGTGCTGTGTGGTGGCGGCTGCAGCGGCAAGGCCCAGCTGTAGCGCCACTAGCCACCGGTGCTCCAGGCAGCACAGTAAGGGGGCAGGGAGTGGGGGGGGGGTTGGATAGAGGGCAGGGGAGTTCAGGGTGGTGGTCAGGGGGCGGGGGTGTGGATGGGGCAGTCAGGAAGGAGGGGGGGTTGAATGGGGCGGTAGGGGGCAGTCAGGGGCAGGGGTTCTGGGGGCAGTCAGGGGACAGGGAGAAGGGGTAGCTGGATGGGGCAGGGGTCCGGGGGGGGCTGTCAGGAATGAGAGGAGGGGTTGGATGGGGCACTGGGGGTCCAGGGGTGGTCGGGGACAGGGAGCGGGGGTGTGTGGATGGGGCAGGGTTCCCGGGGGGGCCTTCAGGGAACAGGAGGAGTTGGATGGGGCAGGAGTCCGGGGCAGGGGGGCAGATAGCAGGTGGGGGCCGGGCCACAACCCCCTCCCCTAACCGGCCCTCAACCCCCTCCCCTAACCGGCCCTCCATACAATTTATGAAACCCGATGCAGCCCTCAGGCCAAAAAGTTTGCCCGCCCCGGATATAAACCCTCCTTCCTGGGCACAGATGCAAAAAAAAAAAGCACTCTTCAGTATAGCTACACTGGAGTGTCCTAGGATCTAACAAGACTCCTAAATTGTTATCCTTTGTCACATATGGTGCTTTCACTCCTCCAGTGAGGGGTACGAATATAATCTTTACCAATCCTTCTGATTTCCTAATCATAATTACCTCAGTCTTGTCTGAATGGAGCCTCAACCAGGTAGTCCTTCTCCAAGGGTCATTTTCTTACAAATACTGTTATACATTCCACTGCACCATTCAAATTAGATGAAACAGAGAATATCATACTGATGGCAGCACAGCCCATGCCTCCTCATTAACCTATCAAATGGCCTTGTGTACATATTGCACAAGAGATGAGACAATAAGATTCATGTGGAACCCTGCATAGGAGAATTCTTGGAGCAGTTGCCCAAAACAATCCTTTGGGACCAAAGAAAGGAATTTAGCCAGTAACGAGCAGCAGTACCATCCGCTCCTCAAATATGGCAGCACATTGTGATCAGAGGTATCCATAGCAGCTGATGGAGTTAAAAGAATCAGCATGAACACTTTGCCCTCTCCTATCACTAGGAGAAAACTTATTGATGCTACCTGTGCAGTTTGTTCCATTTCCAGGTCTAAAACCTGCATGACTTGTAGCTTTTGTGGTTGCATATACATAGTTAGCAATTTCTGCCAATAGACTGTGACAATCTGGGAATTCCTTGGTACACTTTGCTGAAAAACTGGTAAGTCCTGTGTGCTCAAAATTTCTCTCCATCTTTCTCTCTGAGATTTTTCAAGGCTTTTTTTTTTGTTGTCATTCCTGTGGTCTGGAGCATAGATGCTATCAAGCTGACTATCTCCTTGTTAGCCCCCAGCTCTCCTCTGCTGCACACTGTTCTTTCTCTCTCCCCCTTCTGCCACATTCAGACTCCTAATTTGATTTCACACGCCCAGGAACTATTTCTTTCAGCTAATCAAATTATTTTGCTAATAACACTCCAGCAGGCCAGGCAATCAGCAGTGTGTGTCATCTTTTTGTTTTCTCCACAAAACTTGCACTGGTCACTGTTCACAGAGTTCAAAGAGCCCAGTTAGGGACCATCTTGAAAGGGGGAGAGAAAATGCTTTGTCAGAACTCATAACAGAACTTTCACTCTAAAATACCTGACGAGATGGAGATTATGCCTTATGCCATTTTCTGTAGCAAAAAGCAACCAGAGCCCAATTCTGGGCACTCCTTCAGTTCATAGACCCTCAGAACAATATTTTTAAATTCCCAAAATATATTGGCCTGGACAATTTTCAGCTGTTAAGGTACCTAGAAGCTGGTCAGGGAGAATTGTATATTTCACCATTGACTTGCACAACCAAACAGTTATTTACTTATCTCACTGCTTATTGTTTTCCTTTATCTTCTGAATCTACTATAAAACACTTGCAACAAAATCCCAGCAAAACAACACTATTGTCTGTGAAAGACTTTTAACAAGTCTCATATGGCTAAAAATTGGAACAAAAATTTGAGGTACAGATAAGTGACTTTCTTCTGAACTTCTGAAGAGTGTTCAGTGTCACTAACAATGCATTGAACAACTGAATATTATTAGAGCATTTGATGAGGGTGGCTTTACACATGTGGAATGTTTTGCACATTGCTTTCATGTGGTATTTCATGAGTTTTTGTAATAAAAAATGGAATTTGCAGGATTTGGTTCCAACCACATGAAAATCAGCAGGTGTTTATTACACAAGACCAAAAAAAAGTCCCTTAAAAAGCTCCAAACAGAAAATATCACTGCAGACTGGAATCCTACTGTGCACATTTTACAGCCCCTTCTGAAACAGAAACAAGTTGCTGATGAATTAGCTTAAAGTGTTGTGTACAGCCTGCTGGAATTTCATAAATATCAGTTATGCAAAATTCTTTCCCTAATTGAGATTACCAAAAGAGGTGTTATTGAAACAGCCTCCCTCTATACAGTCATACCACTTAAAAGGCTACTAGAACATGAAATGTTTCTTACAAAAGGACATTTTGACAAGTCAAATAGATATGAAGAAATACTGTATTACAAATTTGCCATAAATCTGGATCAGAGAATGATGAAAGGTTAAAGAGGCAGTAAAAATCCGCATATGTGCATGCTTGCCATTCAACAGAATCAAGATTCAGGACTTTACAATTTCCACTCTATTTGGCAGAAAACACTATTTGACAGTTCACAGATCTTTGGATACGCAGGAACTGAAAACTGTCATAGCAGAAACCTCTGCTTATTTTAGCCACAGTGCAATTTTCTCTGAGCACCTGCTACAGGATAGTTATAGAAGAACGCCCAGTGTCTTTACGATATACTGCTAGTTCAGGGATTGGCAACTTTTGGCACACGGCTTGCCAGGGTAAGCCCCCTGGTGGGCTGGGCCGGTTTGTTTACCTGCCGCGTCCGCAGGTTCAGCTGATCGTGGCTCCCACTGACTGTGGTTCACCGTCCCACACCAATGGGGCCTGCGAGAAGCCGCAGCCAGCACATCCCTCGGCCCGCGCCACTTCCCACAGCCCCCATTGGCCTGGAGTGGCAAACTGTGGTCAGTGGGAGCCGCAATCGGCCGAACCCGCGGACGCGTCAGGTAAACAAACCTGCCTGACCCGCCAGGGTGTTTACCCTGGCGGGCCGCATGCCAAAGGTTGCCGATCGATCCCTGTACTAGCTTGATGAGTCATTTAATTAGGTTGTAGGAATTCCGTGAACTAGGGAACAACGTATGTTGTCCTGATCTTTCAGGTTTAACTCCTGAATTGTTAAGATTCCCACCCAGAAATGTATGTTCTGAACGTGTTTAACATGGCAGGAAATATTGCAAATGAGAGTTTCAGATAGCTACTGGAAAATGCACATCATCTGGCACTTTTTTGAAAAGTGAAGCTACAGTAATTAATTTCACATATAATTGTACTTCTGCTGAAAAAGTCCATCATGGTCTTACGATTTGGATTGTTTCAAAGATGCTTTTCACTGTGTAACAGAGGCTAATCACTTATGCCCTCTTCTTCGTCTTTAGCCTTTGTGGTCCGAGTCTAACTTTAGGAGGATAGGGATTGTCAATTGCTACTTTGACTCTGTCTCGTCACTAGTACACCAGTTAACAATACATCTTTATGATTCAAAATAACAAGTAGAGGAGAACCTATCCTGGATCTGTTGCTTACTAATAGCAAACAATTGATTGAAAATGAGAGAATAATATGAAAGCCTCAAACCAATTACTTTCATTCGGTATAATAAGGAATGGATTAATAGAACAGAGCTCTAAAAAGACATTTGATTTCAGGAAAGTAAATTTTGACATTAAGAAATCTCAAGAGTAAGAACTGTTGGGAAGAAGTATTGAGAATGGCTGAAATGTTGAATTTTGTTTTTAAAATGTTATTAACAAAACTGGAAATTTTATGATTAAGAAGCAAGCAAGACTTAATACAAACAACTCTTCATAGAGAGCGGGTAAGGGAGTACTCGGAAAATTTGAACATATAGAAATTTGGACCAGGGGACATTCTTGAATTTCTCAGGCCCTGTTTGCCCTGTGCAGTCTTGGACAGTGTATCGCTAGTTGTCACTCTTCAGCTCTCAAGCAGTTGAGGAAAACCTGGACAGGATTGGTATCTGTGTCCAAAACTATAGTAGAATACCCCCTTGAGGACTTCATAGAAATGTAGGGCTGGAAGGGACCTCAAGGAGTCACCAAGTCTAGCCATCTGAACTGTGGCAGGACCAACTAAATTTAGACCATTCCTGAAAGGTGTTTGTCCAACTTGTTTTTAAAAGCGTCCAGTGATGGGAATTCTCCCTTGGAAGCTTATTCCAGAGCTTAGCTACCCTTATAGTTAGAAAGTTGTTCCTAATATCTAACCTAAATCTCCCTTGCTGCAGGTTAAGCCCATTTCTTTTTATCCTATGTTCAGTGGACATGGAGAACAATTGATCCCTATCCTCTATATAACAGCCCTTAACACACTTGAAGACTATCAAGTTCCCCCTCAGTCTTCTCTTCTCAAGACTAAACATGCCCAGTTGTTGTTGTTTTTTTTAAATCTTTCCTAATAGGTCAGGTTTTCTAAACCTTTTATCATTTTTGTTAGTGTCCTTTGGACTCTTTCCAGTTTGTTCATGTATGTCCTAAAGTGCGGTACCCAGAACTGGACACAATATTCCAGTTGATGCCTCACCAGTGCCAAATAGAACAGGACAATTACCTCCCGTGTCTTACATATAACACTCCTGTTAATACATCCCAGAATGATATTAGCTTTTTTTGTAGGTGCATCACATTGTTGACTCGTATTCAATTTGTGATCCACTGTACCCCCAGATCCTTTTCAGCAGTAGTACCACCTAGCCAGCTATTCCCTATTCCTACAGCTATGTAGTTGTGCATTTGATTTTTCTTTCCTAGGTGTAATACTTTGCACTTGTCTTTATTGAATTTCATCTTGTTGAATTCAGACCAATTCTTCAATTTGTAAAGGTCATTTTGAATTCTAATCCTGTCTTCCAAAATGTGAGCAACCCCTCCCATCATCCACTAATCTTATAAGCATACTCTCCAGTCCTTTATCCAAGTCATTAATGAAAATATTGAATAGTACCAGACCCCTGTGGGACCCAACTAGATATACCATCTGTTTGACAGCGGTGATAACTGCTTTTTGAATATGGTCATTCGAACAGTTGTGCACCCACCTTATATTCATTTCATCTAGACCACATTTCCCTAGTTTGCTTATGAGAATGTCATGTGGGACAGTGTCAAAAGCCTTACCTAAAATCAAGATATATCACCTCTACTGCTTCCCCACTATCCACTAGGTCAGTAACTCTCTCAAAGAAGGAAATACTTGTACTCCTTTGGTCTTGATACGTTTAGGGTCAGTGGCTTACGAACATAAGAATGGCCGTTCTGGGTCAGACCAAGGATTCCGCTAGCCAACTGATGTCTTGCATTCTCCCCTCTCCCCCATCCCTTTCTCTTGCAGTGACCTAGCCTTCTGCTTTTAGGTAGAATTAATTTGTTTTTGTTTTTCTGCCAATTTGTCTCATCCTGGAGCAAACCTGGAGAGACGTACTTGATGTTGCTCCCAGAAAACAATTTTATAAAGGCTTTCTGAGCAAGCCCTTTGATTTGTAAGTACTACTCTAACATAACCTGTAGGTGGACTCATCACATCAAACACGGGGAACTGCTGCATGATAACACTAGACTATGTAGTAGAATTTTTTTAAGGACAAGCATCTTTTTTACTTATATTATTTTCTCCTCCTCTGTCGAGGTCCAAAGAAAAATGAGGCCCTGTGCCAGAATTTTATTCAGCATCTAAAGGATGTTCATGCTGTGATTGCAGTTCCCTGCAGGCAGAGGTTCTCCAGCTCTTATTCCACTTAATTCATCATTCAAAACCCAGCAGGGGACTCTGCTTGATTTTGGACTTGAAATGGTTAGACTGGTATTTGCCCCACTCCTCACCCCCATGAGGTTTAAAATAGAATCAATCTACATAGGGATCCTAGCAATTGCTCCCAGAGAACTATCTAGCCTTGATAAACCTGTAGGATGTGAATAACATCCCAGTGCCAGGTTTTGCTCTGGAACATTTCTTCCATAATACAATAAAATAGTCCTTTACCTTCAGCCTGACCTCAGTACCCTGGGGTTTTCCAAAATTGATGTTGGTAGTGGTTGTTTTTCACAGCCTTCCCTTCCATGTGCCTTTAAACCAATATCCGTTTAGCACTTGCCGTTATGACATGTATTGAAACCTTTAATTGGATGACCAATTAAACATTACAACAGTACAAAACTCCTTTGCTTGTCCATGTGTTTTATATACACTCCTGCAATACATCCTGTTGGTTGTGTACATGCTTTTGTTACTTGCCTTCAAGATGTGCACCAGGAAAGAACTTGAAAAACTCTTGGCCAACTTCAAGTTAACTTGAAAAACAATACCGTTGAGGTGTTATGGATATAGAAGTTATTTTACACTGTTTATAAGTCTAAAATGCAATAGATTAAATATAAAAACAAAATTCATTGCTGAAAACTGACTCAAAGGTTTGGTGATGAAGGTAGAAAATTAAGAAACTGCTTTAGGGCCTTTAGAGATGGTGGAAAGAAACATGTTGAATGATAATTCATATCCTTTGACTTGGGCTTGTCTATACAGGAAAATTTTACTGGTATAGCTACCCAGGTGGACACTCTTATTCCAGAAGAGGAAGGTAAAGGGGACTATTATACAAGAATAAGTGTCAACACACAGAGTTATACCAGTATAATTGAATGTGTCTAAATTTACATCTCAACATATATTGAGATAACTTCCATGTATAGACAAGCTAGCTTCTGTCAGGCTCCTCCAATCATTAGGCTTAAAACTATTTCACTATCAGAGCCACAACTTGATACTATGTACGTTGAAGTGTCATCTATATTTGAATAAAAGGTCTTGTATTCCTTTTGGGAGTTAAATGTTTACCCCTGGAATTATTTCTTCCAGAGACTCAGTCATTTGTGGAAAAGACCAAAGACAATAGGACTTTCTTGGCCTGGCTCATGAGGTCTCCTAAACTCTCACAGTCTTGTCCAATTGTATTGCACTTCCAGACTAATTATAAATAAGTCTTCCCCTTAGTGTAGAAAGCTATGAAACTAAAAGGAGTTTGTGAATTCTAGGTGCTATCACCCAGCAGAGTTTCCACTTCCCCGTCGTTGTCTCATGTAAATAATCCATTCCTCAGGTTTACTTCCAGATTCATATACATCTATTAAAGCTTGCTATTCACAGGACCACCAATCTGGACACAACTTTCTTAATTTCTTCTCATGTCAAGATTATGCCCAGTCTGAGGTAGAGGGCACAGGTGGAGTTCTGGATGGCATAAGGACAGATGTCTCCGAGAGAGTTTAAATTGCACATAAATGGCCATTTGCTTTTATTGTAAAATTTCACATAGAACAGTGAGATTGTCTCTTTGAAGCTGATCAGAGCCAAAAGGGAAAAAAAGTAGCAGCAGCAGTTATCTGATCAGACAACTGAACTGTTTTCTGATATGTTGAAATCATTGTGGAAAACCAGGCATCCCAGGTTAATAAGAGAATTGAGTATCCTCTTCCTGTGGAAAGAAAAGCATCTAATAGCCCTCATGGTGGTCAGACCATCTTTGCATGCAGGCTAAACTAAAATGCAGTATTTCCTAGGGAGTGGTCACTCCCTCTTCTTATTAGAACCCCTTTGTCCAGGTGGGAGTTCCCATATATGACCTGTTTATGTCAGTGATGAGTACCTAATTCCAGAAGAATTGCAGTGGGTACCTAGATGTGGTCTATTGTGGCCCACCATAGAATCTTTTTTGTCCCTTGGTCCATGGGCTTGCTTTATCTGACTCCCTCCTATCCCCAGCTTCCCATTAGTCAAGGTTGTCTCAAAGATTGAGGCAGATGGAACTGTTCCTGCTTGCCCAAGAAGAGCCTGGTTTGTCAACATTCGAGCTGTTCATGTACAAGCTGTGAGTCCTTACCCAGATTCCCAGTCTCCTGTGTCAGTACATTCCAGATCCTATCTCTGATGACTTCATGTGCAAGGGGTTAACCCTCTTGGAGGAAGGAGTCCCATTGCATCCATTACTTATTACATGATTTGGGAGAAGTTCTTTTATTTTCCTAAGTGACAGGTGTGTGTGTGTGTGTGTGTGTGTGTGTGTGTGTGTGTGCGCGCCTTGAACAAAGTCTTAGATCTTCTGCAGGAAGTTTTTGGTATGTACCTAACTATCAGTATTTCAAAAGGTTGGGCTTCTGACCTCTGTGTATCCAATATAGGGTTGTTGTTTTTTCACTGGTTTCCCAAGCTGATGATTAGTTTCTTAAGGGCTCTTATAAGATACAGATCTCTATCTTGGAGTTTGTCCTAAGCTATAGTTTAAATTGTGACTTAAAGATCTTGTGCAAGCCTCCCTTTGGCCCTATGGACAAGATGGTGATTTCTGATTTTTAGCTGTTGTTTAGTCAGTAACCTTCTATAGTCATTCTCACTTAACAACCTAGTATATAAAATAAGGTGACTTTGATTATAATCCTTTGTGCATAAGTGTCTCCCCTCCCACCCCCTTCTTTCTCAGATGACAGTGTATAACAGTTTCACTGTCTGGATTCATGGGAGGGCAGCAAAGTTTTGCCTTACTAAGAATCTAGAATTTTGTGTAGATTAATGGCTGTTGGACATTTTGGGGACATCCACAATAGACGGAGCCAAAGTTATCCTGTCCAAATAGATTAAAACTTAAAGAGGTCCATGTTGACATCTGTATTTTGAGTCATGGAGACAAAGCTCCAAAGAAAAACTACACTTTCCAAGCATCTCCAATGTATGGACTTGCTCACATCTTTCTTTTAATTAATATATCATTAACCAGACTTAACATTATTATATTACAGCACCCAAAATTGTTAGGCACCTTACAGTATAGATAAATTACAAGTGTTCCCTATCTAAAAAGTTTACAATCTATTTTCACACAAGACACAAAAAGGGGTATAAAAAAAATAAGGTGATTAGGTTAGAAAAGAACCATCGGGATTAGAGAAAGAGTGATTGGTCACTAAGTTCACAAGGTTTGTGAACAGAATAGTTGATACTTTAAGAAACAGTTGTATAGATGCACACAAAAAGGGTTTTGAAACTGGTATCATTTGCATTGTAGTGATTGGATTAAGATACACAGGAGAAAATATTAGCATCCATATTCTACAAGGAAGTTGAGGTAGAGTCAAAACATGGGTGGCAGGAAGACCATAAAGGGGGACATTGCAGTAATCAAGTATCAGAGGGGTAGCCGTGTTAGTCTGGATCTGTAAAAAGCAACAGAGTCCTGTGGCACCTTTAAGACTAACAGATGTAATATATACATATATATACATGCATCCAACAAAGTGGGCATTCACCCACAAAAGCTTATGCTCCAATACATCTGTTAGTCTTAAAGGTGCCACAGGACTCGCAGTAATCAAGATTGATCACGAAAGTTTTTGCTATCTAGACAGAGAAAAAAAAAGTTAGATTTTATAAATGATATGGAGGGAAAGCATAAACATTTGGACAGAGCCTAGATTCAAGAAACATATTCAGGGAAAACTGAGACTTACTGATCAGAGAAGGTGTGGTTAAATTCTGAATTAGAAAAGTTTGGAAGGATAACACCAAGAAAGTTTTTGTTGAAAAGTATTTAAAAAAAAATAGCAGTAATACATAGTTAATTTCACAATCTGTCGATCATGATTTTTATTTCGCTCGCCTTATGCTACCACACTTAAAATAATTATATGCATATTCTTAGCTAAATGCTATTTTCCATTTTAAGATACAATTTGATAGTTGAAGGGTTAGTAACTGAGCTGTTTCAAATTGCACCAGTTTTAAACTTGGTAAACAAGTTATCTAACCACATGCCAATGTTACTTGAGCATAAATGTTAGGAAGTTATCAAGCCTGTTTTATTTACAAATTAAAACAAACTACTCCTCCCCCCCCCCCATTTGGATACATTTTTATACAATAAAAAAGGACTGCAACAAAGGTATAAAGAAGATACCCCATGCATACATCCTGGCCCCACATACATCCTGGCCCCACGCATACATGCACACACGGAGGCTGCAGAGCCACCGTGCATCAGTTGCTTCTCTGAGCAGCTGGGATTTGAATGGGGCACATGAGTCTCTTAACCACACATGCTGGTCATATGGGGATTTTCCCCTTTACCTTCCTCTTCACACGGACTCTGAACTCACCACAATCTAAGTCTCCCCTTTCCCCTGTGCCAAAGGGGGCAGACATGTCATGAATCTCTAAAGGGGGTTTAGCAAAAAACATTTGGGGAACCTCTGGTGTATGGAGACATTTTTGTAATGCCAAATCACAAATAATAAATAACGAGGGCAAAAGAATTTCAGTCCATCAGTGGAGACAACTGTACAATGGCAAATGAAGGAGGCAAAGTGATGTCAATGCTAGTTTCTGAAATAAAGGAAACTGAAACACAAGAAATAAATATTTCAAAATAACTGAGATTTGGGTTGGTAAATTCTCCATTACTGAGTCTTTACTCAAGTTTGCATGTCTTTTTAAAAGATAAGCTTTAGTTCATCCACAAATTATGGGGCTAGATACAGGAGTTACTGGGTAAATTTCTGTAGTCTGTGTTGTACAGGAATCATAATGGTCTTAAAAAAATTATGGATCTATAAAACTGCATGAGGACCTCAGGACTGTGCTGTGCTAACTGCTTGCAGCTCAGCTGGTTCCACCCCTTATCAGTCAGTCTGAACTCTGTCCAAAAGTGATAGATAAACAGTTCGCAAAGAAATATTAGTGAATATGAATGAGAAGATAATAAAGTGTGATCACTGGATTTTTAATTGTTGGTGTAGATGTGCTGAAAGAGGACTTCCGAGTAGATTGAGACATGTGAATTTAGTTGCTCTGCTGTTAATAATTTAGGGCCAAATTCTTATACTTTTACTCACATTAAGTAGCACCTTACTCCAAAGGTGGTCTCATTCACTTCAGTCGATACCTAAATTGGTGCCTTAAAACTAACTTTTAGGGTGCTATTCTCCTATAAAAGGGGAGATATTTTATTTTTACTATTGGTGGTTGGTGGGTGTCATACTAATAGATTCTTGATTGAGCTATGTCAGTTTACACCAGCTGAAGATCTGCCCCCTTTATGTCAGTTGGAGAAGACAAATTAATACAATCTATCACTGCAAAATATTTTCAAGAGTGCCCAGAGCTAACTATTTTTACTAGAAGAGGGAAACACAAATACAAGTACAACACATTAAGAACATCAGTAACTGATGTCTTACTGAAGAATTACCAGATCTGGAAAATGACAAAATGGATATATGAAAACCTTTTTTTTTTTTTTTTTTTTTTTTTTTTTTTTGCAATGTTATAAATTAAATTGTGTGGTTTTTTTTAAATGGATTAAGTGTTTTCTTCTCCATTTGATGTATGAGAATTCTATATATGACTTCCATTCACATTAATGTATCTTGGAAAAAATTCTAGTGAGAGACTGGATTCCTAAGAGTAATGTGGCACCAACTTCTGTAATATTTGCAGCGTTATAGCTCATGAGATAGTCTGAAAGCCTGTAATTTTTTAAGAATAAATTTTGTATATATTGTACTAAATCACCTTCCTATAATCACTGTGTTGTAGTGATTTTTTGCCATTCTGTTGCTCTTTTACGTATGTTATGTTTCTACTTTAGGTTCCCTTTCGTAACCAGAGTGGCTAAGAATATGTAGGTATTCTTTCTTTTAGAAAGAGTATTTGAATCCACATGCTTTTTTCTTGTAAGACTAGAATTAGGATCTGTTTCTTACATCTGAGCCCAAATTGAACTGACAATTTGAGGCAATTTGTGTTATTTACATGACCTATCAATGCTCACAATAGTGTTCTTAAGATAGGCGTTCCAGAAATCCCCACAAACTTTGAGAGAGACTTCTTCAGTGACCTGTTTGATGTCTAAGAAACAAGGTGATGGCTTTTCTATATATAGGATACTAGCTTCAGAGAATGAGTTACAGGACCAGACAAAACTGAGATGTAAACATAACAATTTTTATTAACTATAAATACACTGGGTCAAATTCATATTCACTTAAATGACACCTCTTATTAGCAGCCCCTTGCACTCCATTGGGGATTTACCCCTTGTGGGGGGATAGGCTGTGATGCTTATGCAGCCTATCTCCCATGGTGCCTAGCATAGGGGCAGATTTAATTTGCACTTGGACTTTCCATAAGAATTCTGCCAGCAAGAGCTGCTGAAGATCAGTGCTCAATAACTGACCCTGACTCTACCTGCCACATTTTTGATCGGTGCCAACTTCTTGGACTGCAGTGACCCCTTCCCACCCCCCGACCCCAGTTTGTGAGGTTGTAGCTGATTTGTGCCACAACTGGCATTTCCCCAGCAGATTTTCCACCATTACTGAATGTTTGACAGGCTTTACACTATTGGCAAATCTAGCCCACCAACATAACCCAATTGCATACAAACTATGCAATACTGTCAGTTCTGAAATCCAGCTTTCAATGTAAGCCTTGCAAAGGGTTATATCCTGTTCCATGTTCCTTTTGTATCATCTTCCCCAATACTCCTCTGTCTTTTCCCTTGAGAAGGCACAGCCCACCTGATTGAGGGAGCCACTAGTATTCCACCAGTACCAAGTTAACAATATTTCTATAAAAACTGTCATATGGATTAGATGAAAAGGGAAGGATTTCTCCACTGCTGGCTACTGATTAAGTACTGCTTAATTCATTGTTTTTCCAGAGCTGGGCACAGGCAAGTACCTCTTTCAGTGTTTCTCTGTGAGCTGACTTAAGTCACCTCAGCCTTCCAATAACCTTTCACACTTTTTCCCTGTCCAACAGTAAAGCTGTCTCATTTCAAATAATAACTAATTTTATACATATCACACTCATTTCCATCTGTGTTGTTGCACCCTTTCTTGAGCTCTTTGTCTTCCCTATACATCCCTTATCACTTCAGTATTGGCTTACCCTCCGTGTATCTCTCACAGTCAATACTACAGTTGAGATAGAGCATTGAATCCAAATCCCTTTGAATGTCAGGTTAGGGTGGGAAATGGAAGGATACAGATTTGAACCCACAAATACAATTTTTATTTTTCCTAAATTCAAACACTTGAAGATTATTTTCTAGCTCCACTTTGAATACGGCCAGAATTCCTCAAATAAACAGTTGTAAGATTTTGGCCTCAGATGGAGGAAATTTTACAAGACCTGCTAATTTTGAAACATTTTGCCATTTTCAACCAAAAACATTTGTAATAGATTTAATGTTGTTAAACACAAAACTAATCCTGCTCCAGTCACCAATACAACCCCTCTAACTAAATCTAATATGGATCTCATCACCACTTTGGTGAACCATCTCTAATAAACACTAATAAAATACAATGGAAAGGCTGAATTCAATTGGGCAGTTGTAATTATCTGTGCTGTGTCAGGTAGAGAGATCCATGTTTGGTTTCCATTCCATCCCTGGATACACAGGCCAGGAAGGACTGCAGGACTTGTGGTGGAGAAAGAGTGCACAGCTCCTGTGGAAGGGGAGTGGGTCTCGTGATACTCGGTAGCAATCCTTACAGATAAACTAAGGGAATTTAGGTTTGTTACAAGGACATGGAAGACCCTATGAGTGGAAAAGGAATCAAAAATAGCCAATAAGAAGTTAGAAGAGGAAAGGAAAAGGTGTATTCCGTTCAAGTTCTTTTTCAATATTTGAGTTTTAAGCAATGTTGTTCATTTCCAAAAATTCTTAATCTCATGCACTTTTTCCACATGGTAATAAAAATAATGCATATAATTTAATTTAATCATTTAATATACCTTTGTTTTTTCACACATGCTTATATTCTATATAGAATGTCTTAAGTTTTGAGTATATGCCATGGGTTGGTGAGAGTGTCCAATTTTTTATGTGAATTAAGTCTATAATAAGTAAGCTGCTCTCTCACTTTCTGCATAAACATACCTGACACTTGCTCAGTTAATCAGAAACTGTAATTCAGTTAAAGTTATTTGCAGGTTCTAATGATCTGATTTATTAAGAGTTGTTCTAAGCTCCATAAAGGATATGAAACATTTTTCATGCTAATATTACAATTGATTGTAGTTCAATAAGGTTTTAAGTTAACCCAAAGTAAAATAATTGAAAGAAACTGCAGACAAACCTTGATAAAGACCAGACGAAATAGTGATGGTATTTCAGTTAGACTCCTACACATATTGTATTAATAATAATAAAAAGATGTTCAAAACCATGATCTTATTTCATAAGGTTTTTTTTTTTAAATGAGGTTATCAACCTCCTTTGTATTTATTCAGAAAAAGAAATTCATATAGATTGACTAGTTCAGCATAGTGAGTTTAAAGTTTTGAAGCTTTCATTGTATTAATGCCACAGACATAACTTAAAATAGTAAAGTTGAAATTAATCTTTTTTATGCATTAATAGGTCACAGTGATGGCAAAAAAATATAATTAGCGTATATTAAGAGGCAACCGAAGAGCACTGAAAAACCAGAGCATTTCCAACTAATTACTAGCCATACATCATTTATTACAGATTAGCTAAGGTCATGCACTTGGTGCCCCCAGTTACTGCATCCATACATGTGGTCATTGTTGCCATCAAGCTGCTGAACTTGATGGTTATATTTAATGAACTGAGACTAGACGATGAAGGAAAGTACTAAGAAGAGAAAATATAGACGGCATGTAGTCCATTCAGTTGAACAGTGACCTTTTTAACCTTGATGTATGCAGGAAGTATCTACTTGTATTTTAATAATTATGTTAAGCTTCTTTAATAGCATTTGATATAGATTGTATAGGGACAACCCATCTACAGCTGAAAAACATAGGCAACAGTTATTTCTTTCAAATTACAACACATTTTATCACTGGAGCTATGTGGGGGGGAAGAAGAGATGTGTGTTTTCCACAGTTACAAAAGCCACAGTTTTGTAATGCCTCTATCCCTCTAATTTGCTGTAGCAATCTGTACCCAATGTAACGACTGTATAATTTCTAAAAATCACTTTGAAATAAGAATAATGCATAGATGACTTGTGCCTCCCCAGACTGGGGGGGTGGGGCACAATCTAATGGGGAGGACACATGACCGCCCCACATGTCTCCTCTTCCCAGCGACCCTCCACACCCTGCACCCAGCCTGGGGCCAACACGCTCTCCCCACCCTATGTTACCTGCGGGGATGGAAAGGGGGCTTGTCTTTCTCTCACTGTGCCTGCCCCGCAGCATGTTTGGCTGCTCTCCCTGGTGGCCAGGCTGGGCAGGGAGTGGGACAGAGCCACTTCTTATGCAGCTAAAACCGGCCACTCCAGGTCACTGCTCTGTGCAACATGGCGACTGCCTGAGATAGAGCCTAGCTGAGGAGGCAGTGGTGGGACAGGGGCCAAGTGAGACGGAAACATGCTGGGTGGGGGAAGAGGGGACTCTGGCTCGCTCAGCTCCTGTCCCCAGCAGCCCTGCCTGAGCGGGGAGCAGAAGACGCCAGACTCTCTAATGCAGCTGCTGCACTGCACAGAGCAGTGACCCTGAGTGGCGGGCGTGAGAAGTGGCTGGTCCTGCTCCTTCCACTCCTTGCCCAGGCCTGGCTGCTGGGGACAGGGGCTGAGTGTACCAGGGGGTTGACACAGCAGGAGAAGAACAGAACCCCTCTTTCCCCACTCCACAGCAAGTCAAGCAGCAATCTTGGGAGGCACTTGACTCCGCATGCCCCCCCCCCCATGCATTGCCTATGGAATGATGCTTATTTCATTTAAAGAAGGGTAAGCTAGCAATTCAAGCATAAGATTGGGACTAAGGAGACATAGATTCTGTTCCTATCTGTGGCACAGAGTGACCTTTGGGGAAGCGATTCCACCACTTTCTGCCTTATTTTCTTATCTGTAAAATGGGGATACAATTTCCTTTCTCCCACCTTTTGCCTGGTTATTTAGACTGTGAGCCCTTTAGGGGAGAAAATGTCTGTTACCTGTGTGTTTGTACAGTGCCCAGCACAATGGGGCCACGATCTCAGCCTGGGCCTCTGAGTACTATCATAGCTAGAAGGGGTTGCACGCTTGATTGCTTCAGTAGGCCAAACTCATTGTACACACTACTGGCTCCTTGCATCCTTCAGTTCCCCTTCACAAGCTCCCTGTGTGTCTGCCTCCCTTTCCCTTCTATTTCAGTGACTCCCTGCAAATCCACTCCCCCCTCTCTCATGCCAGGGGCCCTGTATGTCCCCAATTCTCCAGTTCCTTCTGTATGAGGGTTTCCTATTCTCCATGCCAGTGACTCTCTGTACCTCCCATTCTCTCTTCTGCCCTATGCCAAGTGCTGTGTGTCCTCCCTGCCCCCATGGCAGGGTCTCTGTGTGCCCCACCAGTTCCCCCTCTGCTATATGCTAGAAGCTCTGTGCATCTCCCTCACTTTTCCTTTATTACTGCTCCTGTGTTAGCCCATCCATGTCTAGAGGGTTGCACACTTCATTGCTTTGTAGTATGGCCACTTAAACATTCCTGGAACACCAGACATTCTGCTATTCTGAGAATAATGTGAGCCCACTTCTGTCAGCATGGCCCACCCCTGCTGATGTGACTGCGCATGCGAGGTTATGCTGGACAGAGAGGTGCCATTTTGAAGAGTGTGCTGCCCTGCCCCTGCCAACATGACCCTTGCATTCATGGTGTGTGCAGGGTCACACCGGGGGGATGGGAGAGGGGCGGAACTGTACGCTCTTCGAAGTGGCATTCCTCTGTCCAATATTGGAGACATCCACATACAGTTTTGTTTCAGAACCAGATGGAAGAAACCACCCGATAAGAGGACTGTCCAGTTCAAAATTACTAATACCTGTCTCTTCCTAAGGAAGGAATGGAAAGGCGCCCCTAAGGAAGCACAACAAGGAATGACTCCCTTGATGATTAACTGTTCCGTTCATTCCCCCTGGGGCCCCTGGCTGTGGCCACTGTCAGAAGACAGGATACTGTGCTAGATGGACCTTTGGTCTGACCCAGTATGGCCGCTCTTATATTAAAACCAGACAAGTGGGCTTCCTATTCAAAAAAGAACAGGAGTACTTGTGGCACCTTAGAGTCTAACAAATTTATTAGAGCATAAGCTTTCGTGGACTACAGCCCACTTCTTCGGATCCTATTCAGTAGGCAGAGGCTCCTTGCATACCTCCACTCCCTGAACGAACACACACACACACACACACACACACACACACACACACACACACACACACACACACACACGCTTCCTGTGAACTGCCTTCCCTCCTCACCTGTTTTCATGTGTAAATGGTTAAATATTTACAATTTGTAATTTGTTAAATAACTTCCTTTTTTCTGTCTGGGAGATAAGTCATTCAGGGTGTCAACTTTTTAAAATATAGTGGGATGAGATGGGTGGGGGCAGTGTTATGATGAAAGGTGTTTAATAGCTGTCATCAACTGCCTTTGATCTATAGACAATTACAGTCCTGATTGGTGTGCTAACCAGATGTCAGGGGCTCTGGGTCCTTCAGTTCCCCAATCTGTTTTTTTTCTGTTTTTCGCCCAAATCAATACGGTACTACCTGAAATTTTGGAATTGATCAGACACAGTGTTCCAAAGTTGTTATATTACATCCAGACAAACAGATAAATGCTATGAAATAGAGTGTGGGGCCTTGCTTCACTAAGCCAATAATAATACAAGGAAGATTTTTCAAAGTTTGATTAAATTATGGTAACTTTTTATATTCTAAATAGCTACATTTGCATTGATATGGATTGTAAGTTAGGCAGGTATTGTATTGTTTGCACACTGCCTAATACAAAAGGATCCTGATACCCAATTACTAGCATAATAGAAATAATGAATAATAATTTTGACTTTCTGTCAGATAGTCTTGTTCTACTTTTGTTCCACACACCAAACTTTGTCCAGGTCAGTGAGAGCTCTGCCTATGACTTAACTACACCTCTACCCCGATATAACGCAACCCGATATAACACAAATTCTGATATAACGCGGTAAAGCAGTGCTCGGGGGGGTGGAGCTGCGCACTCCGGCGAATCAAAGCAAGTTCGATATAACACGGTTTCACCTATAATGCAGTAAGATTTTTTTGGCTCCTGAGGACAGCGTTATATCGGGGGAGAGGTGTACTATAAAATGCCTTTGGACTTCAGACATTTCTAATGTAATGAAACAAATGGGCATATTTGTTCTGTGTACAAAATATTTTCCAAATAGTTCACTCTGTTTATTTTTGAAAATGTATCAAAGGTATACAGAGGAATCACTGCAGAAGACCTAATTACTTATCTGATGTAGGTATCTTGTCTTTATTCTACTCAATTGTATGTGATGACTAGAAACATTTGTTCTCTTTTTAAAGGACAATTAATAGTTCAAGAAGTAATTTTTGAGAAAATTACTTTAGGAGGAATTCTTTTTTATAATTTATTTTGCCTAAATCACACACTATAAGACAAATATTTTAATTTTGAAAGGAAATATGTATATGTGGCAGAAATAGAATTTTGAATTCCAGTGAACCTAAGTGGATTTATATAGGTGCAAATAGTATATTCTGTCTTGAAATATTCAGAATATCCATGCTAATTGTGTTGATTTAGCTGTATGGGTTGGTCATCCTCTTTAGTTTTTCTTTGTCAGGTTTCACATAGTTGAAGTAGCCTGCAGGTGAAAAGTGTCCCATTAATCTTTTTGATCCCCTAGCACTTGAGCATAAGAATAGCTGATCAATTACATCAATTGTCTCCCTAAATGAGCTTTTCACATCTACATCTTATTTCATTAGTTAACTGTCTGCTCATAGAACTGATAAAATGGAATACTAGTGGCTTCTTACAGCTTGTTCTGTCTTACAATACAATAAGGATGGGGTGGTTAGCAAAGCGGGCACAAAAGAGTATTTATCCACTACCTGCAATAAATATACATGCTATTGTGTAGGAGTACTTCTGTCTCTAAGGGCTGTTTGTTGAAACCTACTTAAAACAAATCCATTTGCTGTTCAACTTTCCATTTAGTAACTAGTGCTATGAAGAAACTTTTTCTATATTTGACTTTTTTATTCAGCATCCTAGGAAGCGTGTCTGTGTCCCAAACCATTAAAATGAATGTATATCCTATTTAATTTTAAAATTTAAAACTACCATATTTAAAATTAACAAAATAAATTTGCCTTTCTCCTCCAATACCTATTGTATTTCAAATGGCCAATCCACTATTTAAAATGTATCTTTTACATGCAAAATGTGACACTGATTCTCTCCAAAAGGAAATCTACAGTTCTGAAGCTGCAAATAAATATGAACACATTATATTGTAATAATTATTCAGAGTTAAGTATAAAGTTCTGTATATTTAACTATGCTCATGTTGCTTTAATTTATAAATGATCTAAGAATTACGGATGACAAAATTCATTCTTCATTCTAAGTGCTGATTTTATTTTTACTGACACTGTAACTAAGGAAATGTATTTCTCCTTTACATCTTCAGCCCATATTTTGGGGAAAACAAAGTAATATTTAATTATATTAAGACATTTTAGTGGAAGCCTGTAGTTAATTGTATTATTTCAGAAGCACATTAAACAAATGACAGCTATTATGGCAATCGTATTTTCCTTAACTAAATATTTTATATTTTCAACTACATGAAGGGGAAGTTTCCAAAAGAAAATCTTAAACAAGGGTCTGATCCTGCAAAGACGAGAGTATGTGACTAAAGTTATTCATATACATAAGTCTATGTAGGTTCAGGCCTCCAAAGATGATTGTGGTATATTCACAATGTATTTCTATATGAAGTTTTCTTGGGTAAGACTGCTTTCTACTAGTCATTAACATGCGCTAACCCTAAAAAAATTATTTTAAATATAAAATATGATTAAATACAAAACTCTAACCTACACATTACAATGATGATTCCAAACAATTGTGTGCTGCTTTCTGTACATTTATTTATATCTGACTCAAAAGTTCTCAAGGCCGTTTTCACTTCAAACTTGTTTCAGTAAATTTGAATGCTTGAAAATACCCATGTTGCATTGGTTTTAAGGAAATAAATTCAGTTTTATAGAATGTATAAAACCACGGAGTTTTGACAGCTTGATATATGTAACCTTTTTAATTCACTTTTGATTGTTTGTTTATTGCAGGCCTTGTGTGTATGAAGTCGAGTACTTCTGTGGTTGAACTTGTTATGCTGCTTTGTTCACAGGTAAGACATTTTTTGGCTTTAATTGTATTAGTTTCTTCACACAGTGACATATTACTAAATTTTGAGTTTGTTATTCTTGCTTATTTTTTTTCTTTCATTCTTTCTATTTGAATATGATGCAAATACAAATGCCATTTCTCACATCTTTCTGTAAAGTGTGATTTCTTGGTACATGTTGTAGAGCAACAGTACATTCATATTGACATGCAAAGTAATATTTTGTAAAGAGTTATTTGTAAAATATATATGCATATACATTATATATTTTATCCTGTTATGCAGAATTTTTGGTCATAATTTCACATGAGACTTCCATTTTCCTGAATTAGTTATTTTTAAAACGTTATTATGTAATAACATTAACTTTCACCTCTAGGATACATGATGTAAGTTATTGCACATTTGATGTAAGCTTTCAGTCAGTATTTAAAAAGCTGGGTAAAATGGTTATTAATGATCCCTCAGATGCTTGGATTTTTTTTTTAATTTTCCATTTTTCCAATATCATACATTCAAATTATTTAACATAATTGAGTGTTTCTGTGAGAAATCTAAAAAGATGAAAAAACAGATTACAAAATCATTAAAAATATTTTGAAACTGAAATAACTACTCCTGGTGCTTTTGATAATTCACCCCTGGATTTTAATTAAATTTAAAATGTGTTACTGGCTAGATTTCATACATACCTGTCATCTTGTAAAATATAGTTGTATTAAAGAATCAACAAATATTCCTTGGTTTCTTTAGTTTTCTACAGCAAATATGTATTACCCTAATAGATCCCCAATCCCAAACAGCTTCTAAATTTTCTCCAAAGATTTAATTATTTCATATTATTTAACAAATGCACACACACAATTGCGTAAATAACAATTACATTCATACAGAGTAGTGTGTAAAATGAGGTGCCTGTATATATCTCACACACATACACACACACACACACACACACACACACACACACAGCACTATTACTAAGCTTGTACTTGCTCTTAGTTTGTATTGTAGAATCCACTGTGCATATGTGAAATATGCCCAAACAATGAGTACAGTATCTAGTGACAGTATAAGTGAAGACTGGTCAAACGTACAGAGAGCTAAAAATTAGTAATATTTACAACTGAATGTAGCTGCTTTTTTTCAACTTACCTGCTGTTTGCCAGTCCGTAGGTTACGTTTCTTCAAGCCTGTACCCATAAGGAAATCATTAGATCTTGTTTTTCTTTTAGCCAAGATGGATATTGGTTAGGGAGAAGTTAAAGAAAAATACATCACTGGCAGGAATCCTCAGTGGGGTTTGAACTTCAAACCTTCTCCTGCAGGGCACTTGAAAAATTTGTTACCTAATGGTTAAGTCCTGGGTTCAAGGGAAATTCCAAAAGATCCATTAAGGACTTTGAGTTTCATGTCATGCTGCTTTTTTTTAACAGCTTTTGAAGCCTTTACTTGAGGGAAGGAATAACTTACAATGCCTTCTCCCTTAGTCTTTGGTTTTACTGCAAATCACAGGAATAAAGTGGAATGTAGCATTAGGGTCTAGTGTCTTTGATGGCCTCATCATCTAATCATAGGTTTAACATTACTCATTTGCTGGCTCCAGGAATTCCTGCCATTAAGGGCCCTAGAGATGAAACTTTGCCTCAAATATTGATTGAAAGGAAGAGTGAGAAATTTAAGCTCTTTCTGCAATGCTTTTTCTTTAGACTTCTTAGTGAAGCTATTAACAAATGTAGCTAAATCAATTTGCTATTTTTATGTATTTTAGAAAAGTTATTTAATGATTCAAAATATATAACTGTCCAGTTTTTAAAAGTGAAAAAGGATGTACACAGATTTAGAAAAATTAGAATTATTTATTCAGTTTCTATTTTACCAAAAATTGTAATGCTTTTGTTTAAACAAGCTTTCTTCTCTCTACCCAATCACCCACATAAAGAAGAGTTTTTACTGTGTGTCCCCCAAACCTGACATATCTGAGCATTTAAGGATTGTTCCCTTTGCATCCCTATTAAGAAGATTTAGAACCCCATTGTCACTAGGCAATTCTGAGATTGCTGTTGTAACATTACATTGTTGCCTTCTGACAGACTGGTATGAAATGTTCCGATAGGAATTGGTCAACAGGGGGTTCTAACGTAGAGGTGCAACTCTTCTTCCTTCTTCTTTATCAAGCCTGAATATATTACTTCTACAATGAATCTAACCAGCATGGTCCCAGAACATTGTATGATACCAAGTAGTGCCACCAGACTTGCAGTCGCAATATTTTATATAAAGTAATTTAATAAACTTGCTTTTCTGTTTAATTTTAAAACTAGCTGTCAAAAAGGTATGCTAAATAAATATTAAATAATTTGAATATGAAGAAAATAGTTGAAAATATTGGCTAAGAGGAGAGAGACTTTGAGAAACTACATATATGGAGATAGTGTGGTTCTCTGTGTAGGCTACAAAACTGGGAGTCGGGAGACTTGGGTTCCATTCTTAATGCTGCCACTGATTTTTATATTAAATGAGGATAATGGTACCTGCCCTTCTCCATAAGATGATTTGAGAAATACAGATTGGAAGCACTATATGTTTTGTGTACTTTTTAAATATTTATGTTGTAACTAAGGCTTTTTTGATAACATGAGCAAATCTTTATTTAAAATGGGTGTTCAAAATGTATTCCATTCTCCCAATTACTTGTAGAAGTTTGCCGTGTGTATTTTTGTCTTTCAAAAGACAGATGATGATCTAGAAATCTTTGAAAAGTAAGATTTTGTTTGCATAGAACAGGGTAACTTTAGACATTGAAAAAGGAAAGGGAAATGCAAAGTTTGTTTTCCTTTCATTTGCTACAGCAAATTAGATGCTTTTATGCTCTTATGTTAGAAATTCCATGTTAACGACTACAGATTAGCGAGGATGTCAGAATTTTTTTTCTTATCTGAGCTCCTGAATAAACTTAACATTGCCAGTGGCTCACGTCCAAGGTATGGTCTAAATTTACATGAAATATCACATTACAAATGTCTGAAGGTACATGTCATGGATAATTCATTTCATATGGGTAGCCTTTTAGACTGAAGGATATGCAATCAAGTCCATTCCCCCAAAGGAATTTTGAGTCTCTGTGAAAAATACATTTTAAGCTTTAAGTAACTTCTATAAGTATAGTGCATCATTTGGTTTTAATAATTGTTTTCTCTTCTCTATATATTTGGTATATCTTTCTCTATTTTTTTTTTCTTTTAACAAGCCATAACAACACCCATTTCATTAGACTAAAAACTAAATTAATTTTAGGTTTATTTTCTTTTTATATTTACATAGAACACAAATGGTTCTTCAAATATATATATTTTTTTTTCTGGAAAATTGGTAATATGTAATGACTTGCATGTTATATAAAGCAGGCATCTTCATGCTGAATGCAGTATATTTTCTTGTAAAAATTATGAAGATGTGTTATTTTTGACAAGATCTGTACTTGATTATAGTCTTTGTTCCCCATAGCCTAGTGCTATATGTCACAGCTGTGATGCTGCTTTGAGTGGCAGATTTCTCAAACCATGCAATTTTTTAAAAAAGTGCTTCACATTGGTTTTTTCATTATATTTTCTTCTTTGGTATGTAGCAGATTTAGATTTCAATATTTTTTCCAATCTTTTTTCAATACTACAATAGCTTCTAATTATTCCCAGATTTCTTTTAAAGTTTCCCCTCTTCAGAAGTACAGCTTCTGCATAAATTGAGTGATTTTATCCCATAGGATTCTTCAAGTTTTTATAATAAGGCCTTATCAGATATCACTTACATTTTTCTGTACCTTATCTGTCAACAAGAGAGGTTTATTTTCTTAAATACTAAGACATTATTTTTTATTTAAAATACATTACTAATTAACCTGTTTAAAAGTATAAAGTAACAAATTGAAATTCTTAATAGCTAGCAAACTTCAGTATTTGGCAGTTTTGAAGTTGTTTCATTTATTCTCCTGATTAACTAAAAGGGATTTTTTCCACTGTGCTTTAAGTTTAATCAGGATCATAACCCAAGGGTCTGCAAAGGAAGCATTTTAAGAGCAACTAGTGTTGCAAGGAAAAGATCTGTTCCTGATTCCTTTTCTTAAGGAAAGACTTGGATTTTAGACATTACACGTTGCATATAAGATCTCCCAAGAGACGCCATCTGGGGAATTATGAGGGAAATTTCACATATAACGAGCAAAAATGATTTACTTATAATTAACAAATAAAACTTCTTATGAGACTCTCATAGAGATGAGAACATTTCAAAACTTCAGTCTTGCAGTACAAGTGTAAATAGGTTTTGAAAATAGTTTGAGAAGCTGTGGAACTGTAAATGGTTTACAAAAATGAAATTTTGCCAGATTACGTTGATAGTATTAGAGAGAGAATGAATTACAGAAATAGTGGACAAATTACACGTAGTAGATGCAAACACTGGAGTGAATGTACAGTAAAGCAGATATGAGCTTTTCAGTGCATTATGGTTTCAAAAGTCAAAATAATATTGGGCAGTGTACACAAAGTGGATTGGAGAATTTATAGCCACTCTCTATGACTATGGTGAGATCTCACTTAGAATACTATGTTTATCTGTGGTCACTTTAACACTAAAAGATGTAGGAATGTTGGAGGAAATGTATCTAAAAACAACAAAAATTCTTAAGTAAGAATGATTGATGTAGGGCTTTGGCTATTCAAAAAAACTGCATTGGTTTTATTCAGGTATCAGTTAAACTGATTTAGTTAAATGGTGCAAATCCTGGTGTGGAAACTCTTATTTCAGTTTGAGAGTGGTTTATTTTGGTTTAGCTTAAGTCAGTTAGGAACAGGTTTAAGATAAACCCAGGTAAGCCAGTCTTAAAGCAAAATTAGAGTGTCCACACAGGTATTTGCATTCTATATCAATTTAAAAACAGATTTAAATTGGTGCAATTTTCTGATATAAATACTTCTTTTAAACTTATAAGGGTTTAACTCCAGACCTTTAAACACTTAAGCATGTAACACTGCTCTACAGCCAAAATGCTTCTGAAATAAATGTAGTCAAACTTTACTAATTCTGGGTCACTGAGAACGAAAATGATGCTTAAAATTGTTGATTGGCTCTAGTTTTCAAGATATGCTATTGGGTCAGTATATACGACCCTTGACTTGGGAATGGTGGAGGATAAGTGAGTTATAAAGGGAAGGGATCTCAATTTAAACCAGAAATGACTAAAATACATCTTTGACTGGATCTATGAATAAATCTATGACTGGGTTTGGACAGGACTTGCTTTTTAGGCAAAACAATGAATGATGCAATCTGAAGCTGGTATTGCGTCATACATGATATGAATTGCATCATGTTACTCCTAGAAGTCATGGATGATGAAATCCTAATGAAGCTTACATCGCTATGCTGAACAAATTTCCCTATATCAGCTCTAGAAATCATACAGTGTCGTGCTCTCTTATTTGTCAGTGTTTGATTTTGCAAAGGGACACATTTCTGTTTAGCCAAAGTGAGCAGAGATGCCTCGTACTTGTGTGAACAGTGCAGTTAACTTCTGCCATGTTTGTGGTGAAGTGACTTTTGCATCACAAAAGCGCAGTATAACCACTATGGTTAAGAAAGCCTATCACCTTTATTTTGGCTGCAAAATTGGAGATCAGGACAAGAGGTGGGCCCCACACATATGCTGCAACACTTGTGCAACAAATCTTTGCCAGTGGTTGAACAGGAAAAGGAAAACTATGCTTTTTGCAGTGCCAATGATTTGGAGAGAGCCAACAGATCATACCAGCAATTGTTACTTCTGCATGGTGCCTCCAGTTGGGAAAGGTGTGTCAAAGAAGAAAAAGTGGACTGTGCATTATCCAAACATTCCATCAGCTATACGCCCAGTACCCCACGGAGAAGGACTGCCGGTTCCTGATGCACCAGAATCATTCTCACTTGAGTCAGATGAGGAAGAGGATGAAACTTCTGGTCCTGAACCATCAATGTCACAGGACCCATGTTTTCTCCCATCCTCCTCCTCTGAACCACACCTCATAACACAAGGTGAACTGAATGACCTTGTCAGGGATTTGGAACTACCCAAGAGTAAGGCAGAGCTGTTGGGCTCCAGACTCCAGCAGTGGAATCTCCTGGCAGGTGATGTTAGGGTTTCCATGTTCCGTGACCGTCAAAAGGATCTTGTCCCATTCTTCTTCATGGAAAGTGATCTTGTAGCCTGCAACAACATCGATGGTGTAATGGCAGCCCTCAACATCGTTCATGATCCAGATGGGTGGAGACTGTTCATTGATTCATCGAAGACGAGTCTTAAAGCTGTTTTACTGCATAATGGCAATGTTTTGCCATCAATTCCAGTTGGTCATGCAGTCCATATGAAGGAAACCTATGACAACATGAAACAACTTTTGAGGTGCATAAACTATGACGAACATCAGTGGCAGCTTTGTGGCGATTTGAAGGTTGTTGCTCTCTTGCTTGGTCTGCAGACTGGATACACAAAGTACTGCTGTTTTCTCTGCGAATGGGTTAGTCGTGCAAGAGATTCCCACTACATCAAGA
This sequence comes from Trachemys scripta elegans, assembly GCF_013100865.1. Classification (NCBI taxonomy): domain Eukaryota; kingdom Metazoa; phylum Chordata; order Testudines; family Emydidae; genus Trachemys; species Trachemys scripta. The sequence continues at coordinate 296,868,329 of NC_048298.1, read as the reverse complement.
AAGATTGGCCACTCCAACAGTCATTGGAGCCTGGGAGGAAAAGTGTTCAGTATCCACCACTTGTTGAATCAAGGAAGATTTTGTTACCACCCTTACACATCAAGCTGGGTCTGATGAAGAACTTTGTCAAGGGCATTGACAAAACACAAGCAGCTTTCAAGTACCTCCGTGGAAAATTTCCAAGGTTAAGTGAAGCTAAGCTAAAGGAAGGTGTCTTTGTTGGTCCTTAGATTCGTGAACTTCTTCGAGATGATGCATTTGACCATGCACTGCGTGGCAAGGAAAAGACGGCATGGAAAGCGTTCCAGTTAGTGGCAATAAATTTTCTCGGAAACAACAAGGCAGACACCTACAGGTTGTTGGTGGAAAACCTCCTCAAGGCATACAAAAGCCTTGGTTGCAACATGTCACTAAAGAGACATTTTTTGCACTCTCATCTAGATTTTTTTCCACCAAACTGCGGAGCAGTGAGCAACGAGCATGGCGAGTGATTTCACCAGGACATTGCAACAATGGAGAAATGCTATCAGGGCAAATGGAGCCCATCAATGCTTGCAGACTATTGCTGGTCAGTGACAAGAGATGCTCCATTTAATGAAAACAAGAGACAAGCCACGAAGCGCTGAGTAGACACTGAATAGGACTAAACTATGTACATAATAGTTTTTTGCCTTTTGTTTCATAATACATTTTATTTATATAACCCTTTTGCTGATATTTAAAGTGTTACATAAACAGGACAGGTGAAATATTATCATGTAAAGCAACCATAAACACATGAAAAGACCTAGGTTTACAATTTATGATTAAAACTCTACTATCTACACAATATACATAGACATAAAATGTAAAAACGTAAATATCTTAGAAACAGTAGCCAATCAGTTGTTTTAATTGTCATATTTGAATTCAGCACATCAAAATACATAATAAATAGCACATTTTATCTCTGAAGCAGATTTCTTCTCAAAAATTGTATATCAGTGTAATTAATTACAGCATGTGACAGTCCTGCAAACACTTAGACATGTGCTTCACTTTAAGCACATGAGTAATTCCACTGACTTCAAATCAAGCACATGCTTAAGTGTTTGCAGGATTCGATTTAAATGTGTATAATTTGGACAGGACTGTAACATGAAAACCATTTACAAATATTTGAAGCATGTAAACATCAAGGAGGGGAGAGGAATTTGTTTGGCATTCTACAAGAGGCAATAATTGAAGCTAATGGTTTGTAATTAAGAATCTATACATTTAGGCTGCTGTGTATAAGGATGATCCTCCTAATAGTGACATCTGTTAGGCTGCAGTATTCTTCCAAAATAAACAGTCCATTTTTATTATTTATTTATTTACTCTATATTCTGTACAAAGGTGTGCCTGTCCTTTACTCTTTGTGCTCCTTGAGGCATTTTAAAGATTCAGTTGTACAAGTAGAATATTCCAGGAAGTCACAAACATAACTTTGAATATGGATCTTGGGTCGGTGATGGGATCTTTGTTGTCTCTGAAGTGCAAGATGTATCTGCTCCTCATAAACCATTTGACAACCTCCAGTTACTACAAACAACCTGAGTTGTTACTGCACAATTCTTCCAATCACTGCCTGACATCCTATAGGTTCTGGTTTTCCAAGGGGTCCCCTAGGAATGGTTCTCCTGTTACAAGTCCTTCTTTCCTGAGGAACTGGAACACCAAGATGGGTGCAAAATCCAAACTCAGTGATTTCCCTATAAGGGTATCAAGATCCTTGAAGGGGTGTGTTGGAGTGGACAAACACTACAGTGGACCAGAACAGGCAGAGACTGAAGCTGGGACCCACTCTGCAATATTAAGCCTGACATGAATAAAAAAGTAAAGCCACCCCCAGAGCCAGACTGCCCTTGTAGAGAGCTATTGGGTCTGAACATGTTTTAAGTAGGGGCTCGTTTTATTTATTTTAAATGGAAGTGTTAGACATCGTCGGAACCTGTCCCTTGTTACTGCTAATGACACCAGGCAGAAAGATTACACTTGGAGTGGGGATGTGGGAGGTAACCAATGTAGGAACCCTTTGAGACAACTTCTCTCACCTATGTGTCCTGAAAGGATGTGGCTCAAATCCAGTGAAGTGCTCCAGGGGAAAAATGCTGGACTGTTCTCAGCTAAGTAGGTCAGTTAAGATGGGTTAGCAGAGCAGAGGGGGATAGATGGTTGTAGTTCAGTCTTCAGGTTCTGGATCAGACCTGAAAGGGGGTGGAGGACAATCTATAAAAACAAGAGGCTGCTTTGACACCAGAAAGAGTTAGGGGAGGAGCTGGAAGAGAAGAGAAGTGGAAGAACTTTCTTTGGGACCTCATTTGAAAGTAAGTATAGGGAGAGGAGGGTATGGGCCAGATTCAGATGATGTCTAGGTCTCACATTTAAAATAAATAAATGAGCCACTGTTTAAAACTTGTCCACTCTCAGGGTTTAGGGTCTCAAAATGTATATCCCCTGGTGACTTTTATAGGTGTTTATTCCCTACTTGAAAACACAGAGGAATTCTTCGGAATAGGAAACCACATATACTTTATATTTGGAAAAGCACGATAAATACCTATTTACATAATACAATGAAGTTACTAAAACCCCAGCAGTGTTGGGGAGGGAACGGTTGACTCCAAAGTTCCAGTTATTAATTGCCTGGCTTAATGAGACCCAAAACTGTTGTTCACAAAATAGTTCTCACCCATCTAAATCTCTGTCATGAATCCAGTTAGAATCCAGCTACGAAGATGCTTTCCTTAACCTGTCTGCTGCAGCACAGCGGTGTCCTCACTAACAGGTCTTGCCCCACTGCACCAGAACCAGGCAGCCACAGATCAAAGTCAGCTCCACCCAGCTCAGCTGCTGCAGAGTTCTGATTCAACAGTCATCTCCACATAGGGTCCAGAATATTTGTATAAGAAACCCAAAGCAAAACAAGACAAAGTCTATTCAGAATGTTTGGTCACTGTGACAGAATTTCTGGTTTGTTAGTTGAATTTGGGCTCACTACCCAGTGTTCACAAGCTGTTTTGTCAGGATGACACACTTTTCCAAGATTATATCTTTCACAATCTCTCACCCATACATAAATATATTTACATGCACTATTTAATATCCTTTCCAAAACCAGATCAAAAACTCCAAAACAATAAAGTATAGTGCACTGTACAGATCGGCACTAGATTGAATTATAGTATGTAAATTAATCTTGGCAGAGCTAGTTCTTCCCTTCTATAGAGGAAGCAGAGAGCTTCTTTTCCCTTTAAGCATTTTATCTCTCTCAGGCTTACGCAAATACCTGGGCCTTGCACTCTAAAATTCAGGATCCACTGGAAAGAGTAATTTGCCTGGTCTAACCGCAAGCAAGAGGAGTGAGACTTTCCTCCCATTAAATCCTTTCATGGTAGGAATGTCTTCTGGCCCATCCTCGACCTCCATCTCCTGAACATCTTCCTCTGTTAATGTAAGTTTCAGAGTTTATTCGTTTCTTCATACTGGCCAATTTCCTTTGCTAGATTGTTCTGTGGGACACCTGCCTGTACATCCCCACACCCCTGGCACTGTCACTTTCTCTGATTTGCCCTCAGTGATCAGCACTCTCTTGTCTTTGGTCTCTCATTCATACGTGGGTCTTCATGAAGATCCTGGTTGTTCCAGGGGCCAGTTTTTATCTGGAAGGGATATACCTCTATGCCTATCTCAATGACATCCTGATCTGGGCATCCTCTATCCCCCTGCTGGACCAGTCCTAAAAGAGAAAGCTACATTACCTTCTATCCCTTCACTTCCTAATCTGTCAAGCTATTTCTCACTGACTGCCCTGTCAGAACATTTGTATTTGTGAATGGTCTTAGATACCAGAGTGGCAAAGGCTCATACTGGATATATCCTGCGAAGACCTTACAAGTGGGAAACAGCCACGTGGTACATCCTGAAGAGTGGAGAGAGCTAGCTGGTTCCAGGAGGACAGAATGCATGTAGTCTCGCCTATTAGCTCTCACTCTCCACCTCACAAGTGTAGTCTGCTACACTTCAGAAAATCCTGACTTACAAAGGTTAATGTTAATTGTGCAGCCATGTAAACCAGATAAAATCTTGAAATTGTGGAGATGCACAATCGTTCCATAGTGGAAATTAGAGTTAATAATCTATCATTTAAATTTGTCAATTTTTCCAGAGTATAATTGCAGACTCCATGAGAAATGGTTCTCTGTGCTTCAAAGGGAGACAGAAAAAGCTGAACATGAGTTTCTCTGCAGGTCAAGGAGATAGAAGGCGGCTGAGGCCTTAGTCTCCCCAGACTGTAGCCAGTGAATTCTAATGTAACCCCCCCACACACACCCCGGATGGTATCTTTGTGCCATCTATAAAAAAGGTCTCACTTGAAAAATGGGATTCATATAGATTTCACTTCAAAAATTCCTAACTCTCTTTCATTGCTGTGATTTACCCAATATCCCAAGAGGTCCCCATATTTGCTGGTTGCCTTCCAGAAGCATGTTGTCAGTCATTCTGGAACTCATTTATTATGAGTGTAGGCAAGTACAAGGAGCTGTCTTTGATAAGAGTCCTAAAATTGGTTCAAAATTTACATGGAGGACTAGCCCACATGTAACCCCGTGTCTTTTCTTCTCTTCTTGCTCATCAGCAGCTAGCTGCAGAACCTGGAAAAATAATTGCTCAGGTCCATATTTTTCTATCTTATGTCTACCCTAACAGTAGGAATGAGTGTGAGGAGAGGGGATGGCGGAGGGTAAAGGTAATGGTAGGGAGTTGGAGTGCTTAGATCCTAATCCTCACTCTGATCAGTATTGACAAGTTTGTTTAGGCTTCATTCCCTCTCCACATCCATTCTTTCTGCCTCAGGGAAACACTTTCTGTAATCAAAATGAAATTTCCTGTGAGCCTTTATTTTGAAGATGGTTTAGGTCATGATTTTAGAGATGTGATGTGACCACCCCATTAGTAAGAAATCTTGCAACATGAAATTCAAATCAAGGATAATCCTAGGGTTAAACCACATGAATTTCATGAAGACAGGAGAGTTTTTATAAAACCCAGAGAACCTGCCCCCAAGAAAAGGAAAGTCACAACTATAGAGTTGACCTCATAGACTTCTTTTTCCAGGCATATTCAAGGAACAGAAACAGAAGGACCAAAATAATTGAATTGTTTCTCTGAAAAGAAGTTATGATTAAGGTACTGTAATTGAGGAATTAACTAGGTTATTAAAATCTTAGAACTGAATATTCAATTAAGGTTCAATGTTGCAATAAAAATGAAGGAAGAAATAAAATATTCAGACTAAGTAAGTTACTGCGGAGACAGAAAAGAGAGGACTACAATAAAGATAACATTAATTGAGATTTCAGCTCTCTTTTACAATGGAATGAGAATTACAAGATGATTTTTAGAACTTCTAAAATCTACTTATTCACTTACAAGAGTCTGTTGAGAAAAATATAGACATTAGAGGACTTTAAGGGTCTCTAATCTTTATCATCAGAAAATGTTTAGTTGTTGACTCTTGTTATTGTTACCTTTTACTTTTACAACTATCACAAAATTTAACACAAAATATTACTGAGCTTTTCACATGTAATATCAAAAAGCAAGATATTGTCAAAGGTTAACTTGGAAGACCATATCCAGTAAACTGATATTAACTGTAGGGATGGTTCTCCAGTGCTTTGCACCTTGTGCAGTCATTTCCACCTGTGAAAAGTGGCTGTAAAATGCTATCAGATCAGAATGGTAGCATTTTACATCCACTTTGCACAGGTATGATTCACTATACAGGGAGCACAGTGGAGTGTCAGGCCCTTATTTTTTTTTAAAAGTGAATAAAAATGTGAATAAAAATGGAGGAAACACCATGGAAATACACTCAAATAAATAATAAAAAGTAAAAAAATGCAAGGACAATAGAGAAATACAGTCCCTGAACAATTCAAAAATTAAGATTTCAGCTAAATGGAAGCAATAATAGCAATCTATTTTTAAGTACAAACCTCTGTTAATGACACCTCTGAGCCTAATGCTGCCAGCCTAACTCTACTCACACCCCTCACTTCTGTAAGCAAATGAACAGAAGTACTGTGAACTTCCTGCCAGGAAGTCTTGTACTGCTTCTTCCCCCTTGAGAAAAGAGATTGGATCAAGGAGTCAGGGATGTAGAGCAAAATGGGAGGATGGACCAATTATAATAATGGTTTCCTATCAGATGAGAGCAGGAGGGCCAGTTAGGTCTGGCTTCTTCAAAGCATCTCAATTGTTCCCATCTCTTTGCTTCCCTCCAAATACATGGGAAATGGCTGCTACTGAATATTTAGAGCATATTGGGACTGGACACTGACTACATTCAATTTCTAAAGTGACACTGGCTGGTTGAAACTGAGGAGAATATTTTTTCATGTTAATAGAATTTGATTTGTTAATGGTAATGTAAGTCATCTTTAATAGTTATTTTCCATACTTCCTTAGCAGAAGGAATTAAAGCTTTGTATTACTCAGGTTTAGGCCTTGTAGGCAGGATTGGACTAAGGCAATCTGGCATCCCAATGGCCCTGCCCCTGAGTCTTGCCCCGCTCCCTACCTTGGAGCAGGGATAGCAGGAGCAGAAACATGAGACACCCTGTCCCCCCAAGGTGTGACAGTAGAGCATCAGGGATCCCTTATCTCCTGCTGGAGATGCAGGAGTGCAGTAGTGAGACTCCCCAGTATGTCGCCCATCAAACAGGTTGTATCTGCTTGGTAGAAAGGTGGGTTGAGGCCCAGTGGATTCTTTCCTCCTCCTACACAGAGTCCTCTATTGGAGTGGTGTAGGTAGTGCCCCCTTCATTGCTTCTGGTTATAGTTAACACATCAGTGAGATGCATGGGACACTGAGGTTTTGTTTCAGGCTCTGTGCAGAGTCGGGCAGCCATCACTGTATCAGTTTTGCTTGGTTCATATTTTCAAGCTTTTTGCAACCACGAGCTAGAAATTGACTTTTTAAAAATATTAAAGAGTGAAAGATTCTGATGTAATCATATTACTTCAGGAGTTGAGGCTTTAGACACGGGCCTATAGCATCAATACCTTTAATCCACCCATGAGTTTATGGTATTCTGTTATTAGTATCTTTTTTGTAACCCTCAAGTGTTGGCATATTCTTAGTATAATAATAATAATAAAGGCTGAAGGAACTGGCTATGTTTAGTTTGGAAAAGAGGAGATTAAGGGGGGATATAATAGTTGTCTTCAACTACTTGAAAGGCTGCCATAAGAAAGATGTAGACAAATTGTTCTCTCTTTCCACAGAGGGCAGGCAATGGGTTCAAACTAGAGCATAGGAGATTTAGATTAAATCTCAGGAAAAACTTTCCTAAATGTAAAACCAGGAGGACAGTGGAACAAACTGTCCAGGGAAGTCATGGAAGCTCCTTCACTGGAGATTTTCAAAAAGAGGCTGGATAGCCATCTGCCTTGGGTTGTTTAGACACAACAAATCTTGAATATTGATAGGATGTTAGACTAGATGGACATTGTGATCCCTTCTAACCCTACGGTTCTATGATTCTATGACCTCTATCCCTTGAACTAAGAGTAGATGGTAGCAGTAATAATCTTATGTGTGGATCAGCCAACAAAGAGGGATGTGACACATCTCTTTTTGTTGAACAGCGGAGGAATTTTGGGAATCAGGAATCCAGTTTTCTGTTGCTGGCTCTGGAGGGGCCTTTTGTCCAGTAGTTACAGACAGCCACAGACAAAGAAATGTCTGAAATTCTGAAAGACACTGTGACTATGTTGATAAGATTTGCCGTATTAGAGACTTATATCAGTACCAATTGCACAGAAGTGACTTTGTGCAACTTCTGTTACTTTATTTGTAAGATAGGTGGATGAAAGTTGATCACTTCCCAAGGCTGAGGCATTAGGCCTTGCTCAGTAATGAAGACTATGATAGGCACCGAATTAATGTCAGCCAATGGAAGGGCTGAAACTAAGGGTTTATTGATACAAATACTTAGTTTGCAGTGAGATGGGGTATAAATCTATCCCACACGAACTTGCTGCACACTAAATGTGCATTTGGACTTTGCTGCCACACACAAAAGTTCCCTAATGCACTTTAATCTATTCCCATTTCAAAGCAGGGTAGATCATAGCACCCATGGGAAATTTTCGTTCTAAGCAAAAAGCAGATTTGACAGTAGGATGAGTTGAGCTCTTGCTCTCTTATCTTAGCAGAGACTTCATTTGTGTTCTTGATCTGGTTTTACGGTATTCTTTTGAACCTTTCCATTTACTGGCATTAGAAACTTGCATATCTCTAAATTGTTATGTACTTCAGCATAATATTTCAGTTAATTGTTATATTGGCTGCTCGTCTACCACTGATAGAATTTCAGTAATTATGTTATAGAAGTACGAAGGTGTATTTTAAAAGGCAAAACATATGGTGGGCAGACAATCCCATGCAAAATGTTGATCAGATAATCCTCCGACACTCATCAAGGTCAAATTCAGGCTTCCTGTTAAAATCCCTTGCTGCTTTTTAAACATGGTATTTTTTCCCTTTAGGAATGGCAGAATTCTATTCAGAAGAATGCAGGACTTGCGTTTATTGAGCTCATCAATGAAGGAAGGTAATTAATTTTAAAGCTTTTGGACAAGTAGTCATTTTGCATTTCATTCCATTGGGTGATGCTACTTTCTCACCATCTGTTCCAGAAAGACTTGAGAAAAGGCCATTTTAATTAAAAGAAATTTACTGCACAAATACTGTGCAAAGCAAATATTTAATTTAGTAAGGTATAAAATGTTAAACTCTTATTAATTGACTGAAAACACCCTGTGTGCTGTGTAAAGGTTTGAGGTTTATTTGAGATTTGAGCCATTATCCTACTGAGTAGCAAGGTTGTTTTACACAGAGGATCTAGGGAGCCCAATCTGTAAACCCATCTGCCACTCCATCTGTTTTAGGAGCACAATATTCATTGTGCAGATGCACTTCCTTATACTCTCAGTTCATGAGAAATTATTTTATCTAGACTACTTGGTGCTGTCTAAGGTACTACATAAAACAAATTGAACATCAAGTTTATGTGAGCTACCTAGTTTTACAAGCAGTTAAGCTACTTTATTAACACTAGAGTAATTTTAATGTTACTTTGGTCTGTGTCTGCTTTTATCTTTTGTTCTGTGCCATCATTTTTCAATACTCTCTGTCCAGCCAGCTGAGCAATAATGGTGCACTCTTTGGCTTAGCTGGCAGAAGATATTTCAAGGCAGATGTAGTCATCACCTCCATTGCCTGTATAGCTTCTATTGGCCAGGGAGTAGAAGCCTTTTAAACTTAGATGTCTTTGATGGTATTATATGTGGTGCTGAACAAAAAGCTTCATAATAATACACTTGTTGAAGATTTTTTTGCTGGTTTGTTTTATAGTTTCATTTTTACTGGTAGTATGACATTAACAATACAGAAACATCAAATCTTCCCTTGTTGAAATGTTATCTTTATTGATGGGGCATAATTATTTTGGTCTAATTGTATGATATACTCATATGCTGTTCAGTCGTACATTCTTGTCATGGGATGACTAATAAACATAGTAAAAATAATGCAGTAAACAGCTCTATCTAGAAACTAAGTTTACACACTTGAGCTAGACTTTCAGTTGGTGTAAACGTTAAATAATAATAAACTGTAAAGTAAACTTGGTTTCTATAGTTTTGTCCAAATTTCTTGGCTTGTCTCCCGTGGTTTTTAAACGTAACCATTTTAGCTGGAAAACTCACCCACATTTTTTTTTTTTTGTTTACAGCATCATCATCTGATAGTAAAATTAGATCTGATTATTGCACATTCGTTAATAAAATGACAGTGCTGAACAAATTTCAAAACTGCATTTTTTAAGTTCATATGTAATAACTGTGAAATATCAGTGGGCTGTGTACATCCATCTAGCAGTAACCTTCAAAGCAAAAGGAGCAGTATTAAAGAACTTGCTCTTTAGGTCCAACCAAATGAATGCCTAAACAAACGATCTGTAGGTACATCTTCTTCCACATATTTTTGTCAAAGGCATGTTTCAGAATATGTGGGTGAGTGTGTGTGTTACTAGGACACTTGTTCTGCTCCACAGTTAGCAGATCAGTTTTTAATTTACCCTTCTGGGGATAAAGATAACAATCCTTTAAGTGGAAATTGTTATAAATATTTATTCTACTTAATAGCTAAACTTGTGAATGTGATTCATCAATCATAGCTAGAGAATGTGATTGTGCAGTTGTCAACAATTAACAGGACATAAACAGTTGATGAATGTGCAGATGAATTAAAGTGCTCCCTAGGACAGCCTGAAATTATAAACTGGATCATTTAAAGGAATCTAACAAAGGATCTTTATAATTAAAACAAAGCACGGTTAATGGGATGTAAAATTGCATATAATCACTATCCAATAATGACTGGATTTTAAATTATTAAAGTGCAAAATGAAGACTAAGAATAGTTAAAAAGTCTGAATTAGATTGTGAATGATCTATTTAATAAATCAACAGTTTCACCAAAATAAACCCTGTCTAGCTCATCTTTTTTTAACAAAATTAAAAATACCAGGGAAGTAGTTCATAATTTTTAATCATTCAGTCTTACACCTTCAGGTTTTAAAATATGGATGTTATTAAACGGTTTCCTAACTTTGATTTCCTGTTTTTTGTTTCTGCATCAAAACATTTGTGCACCATTGTGATCTTTAATGACTTCACTAGAAATATAATGAAACAAGATTTTTCATTATAATAATTAGTTTGGACTCCTAAAATAAAAACAGATTGCCCACATTCCTGTTGCTTGGGTTTAGATAAATAGTGTCCTGTTTTTAAATAATATGTATAGGTATATTTGTATTTTAGCTTACCCACAGTAGTGTTGTGCTATAGATATCTGAACCGCTTCTATTTGTGTAGTCATGATTTACATGACATTCGGGCACTATTTTCCAGTTTTAGGAACATGGGATTACTACCCAGGTACTCCTGAGTTTATTTCTGATTCTGTTGCTGACTCCCTCTCTAACCTTAGACAAGTTACATTACCTCTGTCTCAGTTTTCCCAAGTGTAAAATTGAGATAATACTTACCTACCTCAAAGGGCTGTTATGAGGATTAGTTCATGGTTGACAATTAAAATTAAAAAGTTTCATAATTGCTAAGTATTATTCATAGGCACTACTATTTTCGTAGTTTTCAGTATAAAAAGAGCTTCTGGTTATAACATAAATTTAATATTTGCGAGACAAATTTCTAGGAAAATTCCATTAAATATCAATTTGTACATTGCCACTGCAAAATTTTTCAGTCCTTAGAATCATAGAAAGGTAGGGCTGTAAAGACCTTGAAACGTCATCAAGGTGCTGAGGCAAGGCTAAGTACACCTAGACCATCCCTGACATGTGTTTGTCCAACCTGTTGTTAAGACCTCCAATGATGGGGATTCCACAGCCTCCCTTGGAAACCTACTCCAGAGCTTAACTACTCTTATAGTTAGAAAGTTTTCCCTAATATCTAACCTAAATCTCGCTGCTGCAGATTAAACCAACTATTCCTTGGTCTGTCTTCAGTGGACAAGGAGAATAACTGATCATCATCTTCTTTATAACAGCCCTTAACACCTTGGAAGACTATCAGGTCCCCTCACAGTCTCCTTTTCTTAGGACTAAACAGCCACAGTTTTTTTTTTTTTTAACTTTTCTTCATAGGTCAGGTTTTCTAACTCTTCAATCATTTTTGTTGCTCTCCTTTGGAATCTCTCCAATTTGCCCATGTGTCCTAAAGTTTGGCACCCAGAATTGGGCACAGTATTCCAGCCATCAATCCTCACCATTGCTGAGTAGAGCAGGACAATTACCTTCCATGTCTTAGGGCTTGTCTACACTACCCGCTGGATTGGCGGGCAGCGAACGATCCAGCGGGGGTCGATTTATCGCTGAGCACTCTCCCGTCGACTCCAGTACTCCACCAGAATGAGGAGCGCAAGCGGAGTCGACAGGAGAGCATCAGCTGTTGACTTCTCAGTGAAGACACCACGGTAAGTAGATCTAAGTACGTCGATTTCAGCGACACTATTCATGTATCTTAGATCGACCCCGCGTGGTAGTGTAGACATGCCCTTATATACAACACTCTGGATAATGCACCTCTGAATGTTATTAGCCTTTTTTGCAACTGCATCACATTGTTGACTCATATTCAATTTGTGATCCACTGCAATCCCCAGAGCCTTTTCAGCAGTACTACTACCTCCTAGTCAATTATTCCCCATTTTATAGTTGTGCATTTGATTGTAAAGTATCAGCTTCAGGCATGCCTCTTTAATCCATTTCACATTGGGAATATGCAGAGTTGATGGTACTAGTCTCACAAATCAAGAACCCCATTAATAGTTGTTATATCATTCCCTGAAAATTAGGATTTCAAATGTCCATTTATTTGCCGAAATATACGTGTCAAATTATTTGGAAATTCATTGGCTCAGAGCAAACTAATGATAGCCAATAATGAAAGTGATGAAACTTTTTACCAATGATACACAGTACATACCAGTGAAAAGTATTTAGCACAAAAAATTGTAAGTAGTCTTTTGATGACCTTAAGAAAACCATAGTTCAATCAAAAGTATTTATCTGTACTATTCTTCTTTTGAGTATGTATAAATGTTGAACTCACTATAGGTGCATGTGCACCTCATGAATGCGATAGAGGAGCTTTTTTAGTAGCAGTCTCCATCCAGGCTGAGCATCATCTTGTGCCACCTTTTGCTCCCATATGAAGTCAGAAAGAATGGGATATTCGCAACCCTCCCTCACTTCCTTCTTACTGCCCCTGGCAGCAAGATGGAAACTGGTGAGTATCCAACCTGCTAATTTTTAGCTCAGGCTAAATTTCTTCAAAACCTTCCAAACTCTTTATTGACTTCTGTGAACTAATCTGACATGTCTGGACATAACGCTATTGGTCAGACAACCCCCTCCCCATACACCACCTCATATAGAGCCCCTTGTAGTGGGCTCCTTAACATGGTGGACCAAAACCTGAAGGCTTCAAGCCATGTGCATCCTGTGATGAACTTATTCCCTTGAAGGCTAGAGACAGTAAGTGTCTCTTCTGCCTGGGAGAATTGCATATTCCAAGCAGATGTTCAGTGTGCTTATCCTTCTCTACTAGAATGCACAAGTCATGAAGCTAAAACTCTACCTTCTAGATCAATCCATGAAGGTCTCATCAAATCCAAAGAAATGAGCTCCAGAATACTGTAGAGCCCTTCAAATTTTTATCCACTGATATAAAACAGATATCCAAGAAGGTGCAGGGATCTATTAGGAGCCACAGCAGGGACAAAAGACAAACTGACCCCTTAGTCGGGTGTCAGTGAAATCAAATGGATCATCAACTGAATTAGTGGCCATTCTTTGGCAGGAAAGAGGATGTGGATGAAAATCTACATTTTGACAAAGGAACAGCTTGAGATTCCTGTCCAAACAGAATTTCTATCTGCTGAACCTCAGCTGGAGATGATTCTTGTGCAAGAGAAAGGACTATAAGGGGAGATGGCAGATGCCCCAAAACATCTCTCTCTTCTTATCTCTCTACCCACGTCGTCAACAATACCTGAAGAAACAAAAAAAAGCAACATTGGACTGTGGGAGAGATCCTGTCTGAATGGGGGTTTAGCCAGTAAAATCTGGTAGAACATATGGTGAGACAGACCTTTGCTTTTGAATTTATTTAGCTTATTAAGTTAGGTATAAGTTGTGTTTTATTTTTATTTCCCAATAAATGTAACCAATTCTGACTTTTATCCCTCATTACTTGTAATCACTTAAAATCTATCTTTTGTAGTTAATAAACTAGTTTTATTGTTTTATCTAAACCAGTGTGTTTGGATTGAAGTGTTCGGGAAACTCCATTTGGGATAACAAGGCTTGTGCATATCATTTTCTATTAATAAATGACTGATTTTAGATGAGCTTGTATTGTCCAGGAGGGTGCTGGGCAGTACAAAGATGCACATTTTGGGGGTAAAGTCTGGGATCGGAGATTTTGCTGGTATTACTCTGCAGTGTAATCCATGAGTGGCTGGCTATAGCAACCATGCAGTGTAACTAAGAGTAATTTACATGCTGAAGGCTGTGTGAGAGCAAACCAGGAGTGGTTGCTTACACCGCAAAGCAGTGTAAAAAGCACCTCAGATTGGAGAACTGAGGAGACACAACTATTCAATGGTTCAGATGTACCCTGGGTGATGTCACAACTCCTTGTTCGACAGAATAGAGCGAGGCACTCTTACACCAATATCAAGCCAACAAAAGCCCTGTAACTGCAATGCCATTGCTTGAATCTTTGAACTCGGCAAGAAGAGAAGGTGGTGTGAAACTGTCATGGTGCTTGACTTCACTGGGTCAAGCCACAAAGCCTGGAAGCTCCTCCGTCTTCTAGGAAGTGTGGCTCCAGCAGCCTACAAACTACCTCAACTAAGTGCACATGCCATCTCTGCACAGTTAATTGCCAACTCCCTTGTGCCGATGACTAAAACATAAGGTGCCAAGTCCACAAACAACTTTGCTGTGCACTAAATCAACACCAGGTGTCTTCACCCCTTTCTGTCCCCTACATAGTAGATGAAGTGGACCAAGGGTCTTTCCAACACTATATCCAGAAAATAGGGAGGAATGGACAGACTGTATCCAGAATTCTTGAAGAACTTGGTCCAAAGGCAAGAAAGCTGCTGGCAGGCTTCTTCGGCAACATCCACTCTTCTAATATAATACTAAAAGAGTGGAAGGTAGTCAAGTTTATAGTCATTTTAAGCCCAGAAAAGAGGTCACTGACCCAAAAAGCTACCAGCCCATCTCCCTCCTTACCAATTGCTATAAACTGTTGGAGTAGCTCCTACTTTTAAAGATACAGCTGACACTGGAGCAACTGGTCCCCAAAGAGCAGGCTGGATTTAGAACTGGTCGCAACTGCAGTGACCTTAACCAGCTACATAGAATCTGATTACCAGTGAAAATTACAAACATCAGCATTCATGGACCTTTTTTTCTGAATAAAATACTGTATGGCTCAAAGATCTCATGCTGAAGTTATCATTAGCTTTCCCATGCGAATCAACCATCAGACTCATCACCTAGATGCTGAATAACAGAAGATTTACCATACACCTTAGCACATCTGCCAGTAAATCACGGAGATTGAACAACAGCCTCCCACAGGGATATGTATTAGCACCTGCATTGTTCAATCTCTGTACCAGTCACATCATCTTATAAATTCATCTCTGCAAATGACATTGCACTAACAACACAAGTGTCCTCTCTGAAGGCCACAGAAAAAGTCATGAACAACGGCCTCCAGACACTTGATGTATTTCAAAGCTTGGCAACTGAAACCCAATGCTTCAAAAATACTTGTCTCTGCCTTCCACTTGAGTAACCCATGAAGCCAAAGTGCCTCTGAAAGTGGACTTTTGTGGTCTGCCTCTTTCGTGTGCCCACAATCCACCGTACGTTGGAGTTACTTGCAATCAGACACTGAGCTGTAGTCAACACCTAAAGAAGATAAAGACAAGGATTAACATCATCCAGAAACTTGCTAGCACATGCTGGGGATATGATGCACACACACTTCAAACGTCAATTCAAGCTAGGCTCTTGCCAACAGTGGAATATTGTGCACCAATTTGGTGCAACAGCCCACATGCTAATCTTGTTGACACTAAAATTAATGCCATGCTTAGAAATGTTTACTGACTTTCTCAAATCAGTGCCAATATTGTGGCTTCTAGTTTTGGCAGGCTTACACCTGCCAACGTCAAGTGAGACAATGGTGTGATCCAGGAGTACAAGAAGATTCTGGTTTCTCTGGACCTGCTTATACAATATCTCAATTCACTGCCACCCTCCTAACTCAGATCCAGGACACGTTTCTGGATACACACGCCAACATTACAGGACAATAAAAAGGATGCCAGCACTTACTGGCTTGAATCAGGAGGCCACTTGTGACATCCCAAACAAAGACTTGATTGACGAGCCAATGAAAGGAGTACAGAGAAGCCAAAATCCCAGGACCATTGGACTGCATTTAACTGCATTCAAACAATGCACAGAAGGTGTGGAATTTCCTCCACAAATGGAAAATCTAAGAATTGCCAAATTGTGACTGTGGTGAGGTACAAACCATGCAACACATCATGAACAACTGCCCCATTCATGCTAGCAGTGGTGGCACCAGGGGGAGCCATCTAGTTAATCCAGAAGTATTAGAATGACTTTTGAAACTCAGTTATGATCTCAGCCCATTGCTTTTCAAATGCCATACAAAAAGATGATGATTGCTGGATAAAGTGGTATCTCCAGCATCAGTACAGGCATTGGATGTATTTAAAGTGGTCCAGGAGCTCCTTGTGAGGATTGCTGAGACCCCAGAGATAAAGACTTTTTGGTTATATCAGAGAAATCCCACAAGCAGTGTGACATACTGTCAGCTTCTGGTCAATCAGGATTACTCTCCCTATTGATGAGGAATTGCTAGATCCAGCTAAAATCCCTATGGCAGATGTGAGCCACTATAATACCAATAGCAAAATGAGTCAAGAAATGGTACTAGGTTCCCCCTTTAGGGTTTGAGTACTTCTGCACTCATGCCAATCCAGGCCCTTTGTTTGTGTCAGCTGTACAAGAGAAATCAAGGTTGAGCAAAGGTGCACCAAAAGACAAAGTCCCCAAATGAGTGACCTATTTGGGAGGAAGGCATACTCCTCAGTTTCACTGCATGTGTCAAACTGTCAGGCTCTGCTGGCCAAGAATGACTTTCTTACATGGGACAAGGTGACATCCTTCTTCGCAGAGCTCTCATGCAGTAGAAGGGACAGCGTAAGGGCATAATTAAGGAAGGCCAAGTGGTGGCCAAGACAACTTTGTAGGCAGTAATGGATGCCTCAGACACCAGAGAAACAGAGTTATCTACTATAAACCTTGTCTTGAACTCAAAGCCTCTCTTTAGGTAATCGTTTAGTTACCCCAGCTCCAGATCATTAAGAACCTAGAAGGTAAGGACAAAGATCTTGAAGTAGACATGATATTCTGAAGAGTGGGGACCCAGTGTAATGATCAGAGGACAAGTTTGATATACTCACAGTAGCCTGTGTTTTTGAGGAGCTGAGTTATTGCATTCTGCACTAGTTGTATTTTCCTCCGGATTGATGATTTCATGTCCATACACATTGCACTGCCATAGTCCAAGTCAGGAGATGAGTCATTTATTAATAAGGCACGTCATAAGGTGCGAGGATGCGGTACGGTGTCTTACTCATACATAGATGTTAGCGGTGTCACTGAATTACACATTCTATGTGAGAGCTCAGTATCAGTGAAGAATTTTGGAGCACTTCTAAACTGTGGACTAACCTGACTAATTGTGTATTGGCATTTCAAAGCAGAGGAGACTACATGATGGCTCCAAATTCCTTAAAATGTTTTTCTCTGTCAACCAGCATAATCACTGTCTTGGATGAGTTTAGCTTCAGTTTGCTCTTCTTCATCCATGAGTTAAGGTTGCCCAAGCACTGGGCTAGCTTGATGATGATAGCGTTGTTGTATGTTGCAAAAGACAGAGCTGTGTATCAAGTTTGTTACTGACTGTTTAGAGAAAGATTAGAGACACAAGGTGGGTGAGGTAATGTCTTTTATTGGGCCAACTTCTGTTGGTGAGATACAAAAGCTTTCAAGCTTACACAGAGCTCTCTGTAAGCTCCAAAGTTTGTCTGAGTTGCATCTTGGCAAATCTCAGCAATGAGCATCTGATAAAAGTACATCTGTTCCTCTGGACAAGTAAGCAGGCAGGTCTTCAGGAATGGGGACACGGAGTGGGATATTAGCTAAACTATATCAAATATGCATTCTGTAATACATTTTGACTGTTGCTATTTAGAATTAGGCTGCCTTTTTAACTTATCTGGAACATCCAGACATATTGGGGGACATAATCATAACTATTTTATACAGCAATATAAAAAACTAAGAGTTCTCTTCACTTCCATTCTATGCAAGATATTTGCTTGCACGAACTGACTGCAACATAGCGAAACTAAAAAAGAAAATTGATGAATGTGAAAATTCATATCTGAAGACATTATTTGGGTAGGAGAGTTAATGACTACTGTCGCAACCTGACCCAATATGGACACCATTCTCTTGTGAGTAGTCTAACCACATGGTCCTACATGCTTCCAAATCAACTGAGTTTGCGCAAAGTCTATTTACTGTTAATAGCTCTGGGACTCTAAGACTCACTCCCTGGCTCATATCACTTGCCTGAGTCCTTTCTTGGGCTATGGGATCTGTAATCCAGTGGTTCTAGCCCCTGAAACAAGCACACCAGATTTCCCAAGCTCCCCAGTCACTTGCATACATTTTCCCAGAGTTCAGCGAAGGCTGTGGGCATTCTGGGTTTCTAGTTTAACCTCCTTGGGGTCAACTTGGCAGGAAATCAAGGAACACAGACTTAGCAAAGGAATTTCTTAACCACAATGACTTTACATTTACAAGCACTTGAGTGTTACAGCTCTTTGTAAAACAACAGAGTCCTGAGACGCATCTCCGCAAGTCTATCTTACCCCTTCTGTGAGTCAGAGTCTGCTGGCGTTTCAGACTGGGCAGAGTTCCTCCTGCCCTCTTGTTCTTGCAAGGCTTTCAGTTCTGATGGTTGCCCCTCTACCACCACCCCTTTTTATGTTTAATACACCTCTCTGTAGAAAACCCATTGTTCCATGGGTCAGTAGTTGAATCATTCAAAGCTGACAGCCTCAGATTACTGTATTGATGGCTTCAACATACTAGTTAAGCCTCTTTCCTGGGCAGAGCAGCTATCTGGAATGCAATTCAGTAAGTCGCCTCCAGAAAGTTTAGACCTGTGTTCAGCACGTAATGCAAAGGGAGTTCACCATAAAAAATGGAGTTCTCAATTTGATACAGATATATCCGACTCTGTCACATCCTTGTCCTTAGTAAAAGCAAGGACTTAAACTAAACAGCTTGCACAGTGTTATGCTCAGTGCAGATAGCCACCATGCTATGAAACAGAGAGGTAAGAGTCTGTCTCTCTCTCTCTGTCTCTGTCTCCAGGAATATTGTACTCAATTCTACTCATCTTTTTACTGAGAAGATATTAACACACTAGAAATTCAAAGAAGAGCAACAGGTTTAGGAGGTTAGAAGAATTAATTTATGAAGAAGGATTAAACAATAGCTACTAAATTATGACTTGGAGTGGACCTAACTGTCTACAAAATGTAGACATTGATTCTGATTAACAGAGAGGAATTATTTGGAAGCAATTTAGGTGAGAGTGATCATGAAACAGTTTCATTATCCCGAGGAAAGGAAGTAGTGAGAGCTGCAGGATAAAGACAGTGAACTTCAAAATAGAAAACATTAGTCAAGTCAGAGAACTGGTAGATAAGGTACCATGAGAAGAAAAAGGAGTTCAGGAGAGCTGTCAGTTTCTCAAAGAGGCAATAAAGGCCCAATAGCAAACTACCCTGGTGCAAAGGAAAGATAGGAAGACTAATAAGAGGCCAATGTGGCGCTGTCGGGAGCACTTTAATTATCTGAAAATCAAAGAAGGAATTCTACAAAAAGTAGAAACATGGACAGATTGCTAAGGGTGAATGCAAAAGAATACCATAAGCATGTAGGACAAAATCAGGCTAAGGCACAAAATGAATTTCACCTAACAAGGTACATAAAAGGTACACCTCTACCCTGATATAACGCTGTCCTCGGGAGCCAAAAAATCTTACCATGTTATCGGTGAAATCGTGTTATATTGAACTTGCTTTGATCGTCGGAGTGTGCAGCTCCCCCTTCCCCCGAATTCATTTATATCGGGTCGTGTTATATTGGGGTAGAGGTGTAGTAAGTTCTGTAAATACAATATGAGCAAAAGAAAAATAAAGGAAAATGTAGGTCCATTACTTCACAGGGAAGAAGTGCTAATAACTGATGACATCAAGAAGATTGAGGTATTTAATGCCTATTTTGCTTCAGTCTTCACTAAAGAGGCTAATTGTGATGAAATACTTAATATTAACATAAACCACAATGTGGAGAGTACAGGTTAAAGCAGAGGTCCCCAAACTGTGGGGCGTGCCCCTTTAAGGGGGAAACAAGGAACATTCGGGGGGGGGGTGGGCCAGCCCCCACGGAGGGTAGGAAGGGAGTGCCATCCTGCTCCACTTTTGGCCCCGGCCCTCAAGTCGGGGTCCTGGATGCCAGGCCTGTGCCCAGGGTCTTGGCACTATGCCTGGGTTCTGCACTCACCCCCAGCTGTTGCCCCAGCCTTGGCAACCTTTACCCCTCTCCGCATCCCTCCTCCCAGTAAGGGGTAAGATGGGGTACAAGGTAAAAAGTTTGGGGACCACTGGGTTAAAGAATATTTAAATAAGTTAAATGTATTCAAGTTGGCAGAGCCTCATGAAATTTATCCTACGATATTTAAGGAACTAGCTGAAGCAATCTCAGAACAGTCAGCGATTATCTTTGAGAATTCAAGGAGCATGGGTGAACTCCCACAAGACTGGAGAAGGGCACATATAGTACCTATCTTTAAAAAGGGGCACAAAGAGGCTAGGGGAATTATACACCAGCCAGTCTACTTGGAAAGATCCTGAAAGAAATTATTAAACAATCAGTTATAAGCACCTAAAAAGAGTATAAGCAATAGCCAACATGGATTTGTCAAGAACAAATCGCGTCACACCTGATTTCCTTCTTTGACAAGGTTACTGACCTAGTCTATGTGAGTAAGCTAAAGAAGTGATAATCTTGATTTTAGTAAAGCTTTTGACACAGACTCATAAGCAAACTAGGGAAACGTCTTTTAGATTAAATTACTATAAATTGGGTGCATAACTGGTTGAAAGACTACTAAAACAAGTTATCAATGGCTTGCTGTCAAACTGGGAAGGTGTATCTAGTGGGGTTCCACATGTGTGTGTCATGGGTCTAATACAGTACAATATTTTCATTAATGATTTGGATAATGTAGTGGAGAATACGCTTATAAAATTTCCATATGACACCAACCTGGGAGGGGTTGCTAGCACTTTGGAGGACAGGATTAGAAATCAAACAGCCTTGACAAATTGGAGAATGAGTCTGATTTCAACAAGATGAAATTTAATAAAGGGCAAAGTACTTCACATAGGAAGGAAAAACAATGCACAATTACAAAACGGAGAATAACTGATGAGGCATTAATACTGCTGATAAGGATCCGGGATAATAGTGGATCACAAATAGAATATGAGCCAACAATGTATTCCAGCTGCAAAAAAGCAAATATAATTCTAATGTGTATTAACAGAAGTGTCATGTAAGAAATGGAAGGTAATTATATTGTTCTATTGAGCACTGGTGAGGCCTCAGCTGGAATATTGTGCCATACTTTAGGACATATGTGGACAAATTGGGGAGAGTCCAGAAGAGAACAACAAAAATGTTGAAAAGTTTAGAAAATCTGACCTATGAGAAAAGGTTTAAAAAAATGAGCATGTTTAATCTTGAGAAAAGAAGACTGGGAGAGGACCTGATAGCAGTTTTCAAATATGTTAAGGGCTGTTATAAAGAAGTTGATGCTCAGTTGGTCTCCTTGTCCACCAAAGGTAGGACAAAAAATAATGGGCTTAATCCACAGCAAGGAAGATTTAAATTAGATATTAGGGAAAACTTTCTAACTATAAGGGTAGTTAAGCTCAGGAACAGGCTTCCAAAGGCAGTTGTGGAATCCCCATCATTGGAGGATTTTAAAAACAGGTTAGACAAACACCTGTCAGGGATGGCCCAAGTATACTTGTTCCTGCCTCAGTGTAGGGGGCTGGACTAGATGATCTCTTGAGGTCCTTCCAGCTCTACAGTTCTGTCATTCTATGAAATATATGTGGGATGTAAATATGTATGGGCAATATATTGGTAAATATACAATAAAGAACAAAGCTGCCTTTTTGTAGAAAGAGAAAATAGATGACTAAATAGTTTTTATTCCATTTCTATGTTCTGTGATTCTATTGTAAGAGATGGAACAAAAATAATTTAGTCTGCTGATCCTCTGTGCTTTATTGAGAGATACCTGGTTTAGGGTGGTATAAAGCAGCAGACTTGTCTCCAGAGTCTGGTGTAGCTTTCAGTGCTGTTGCAGCGCTATTTGCCTTTGTACCAACATGACTAGAAAGTCAGATTCATCACCCTCTTGACACCAAGAGCCTCGGAGCCCAGGTGATGGTCATGGCACAGTTAGTGTTGATGATTGCCAAGTTAGGATTGACTTCCATCCTGTTGAGATCAAAGCTGTTTGCATGCTGGTAATGAGAAGAACTCACCTGAGACCTCAGATAGCCGCTCCACAATAGAGCAGCAGCAAAACAGTGACATCTACTCTGGAAGTTGGCTAGGATAGGTAAGTTTAAGAAGGAGACTATCCCTGATAATGTCACAGCTAACCTGGTGGCTGAACTTTGTGATTTTGTCCTCACCCACAACTGTTTCACATTTGGGGACAATATATACCTTCAAGTCAGCGGCACTGCTATGGGTACCCGCATGGCCCCACAATATGCCAACATTTTTATGGCTGACTTAGGACAACGCTTCCTTAGCTCTTGTCCCCTAACGCCCCTACTCTACTTGCGCTACATTGATGACATCTTCATCATCTGGACCCATGGAAAAGAAGCCCTTGAGGAATTTTACCATGATTTCAATAATTTCCATCCCACCATCAACCTCAGCCTAGATCAATCCACACAAGCGGTCCATTTCCTGGACACTACTGTGCTAATAAGCGATGGTCACATAAATACCACCCTATACCGGAAACCTACTGACCACTACACTTACCTACATGCCTCCAGCTTCCATCCAGGACACACCACATGATCCATTGTCTACAGCCAAGCTCTAAGATATAACCGCATTTGCTCCAATCCCTCAGATAGAGACAAGCACCTACAAGATCTCTATCAAGCATTCTTAAAACTACAATACCCACCTGCTGAAGTGAAAAAACAGATTGACAGAGCCAGACGAGTACCCAGAAGTCACCTTCTACAAGACAGGCCCAACAAAGAAAATAACAGAACACCCACTAGCTGTCACCTTCAGCCCCCAATTAAAACCTCTCCAGCGCATCATCAGAGATCTACCACCTATCCTGAAAGATGATCCTTTACTCTCACAGATCTTGGGAGACGGACCTGTCCTCGCTTACAGACAACCCCCCAACCTAAAGCAAATACTCACTAGCAACCACACATCACTGAACAAAACCACTAACCCAGGAACCTATCCTTGTAACAAAGACCGATGCCAACTCTGTCCACATATCTATTCAAGTGACATCATCATAGGACCTAATCACATCAGCCATACCATCAGGGGCTCGTTCACCTGCACATCTACCAATATGATATATGCCATCATGTGCCAGCAATGCCCCTCTGCCATGTACATTGGCCAAACTGGACAGTCTCTACGCAAAAGAATTAATGGACACAAATCTGACATCAGGAATCATAATACTCAAAAACCAGTGGGAGAACACTTTAACCTGTCTGGTCATTCAGTGACAGACCTGCGGGTGGCTATATTACAACAGAAAAACTTCAAAAACAGACTCCAACGAGAGACTGCTGAGCTGGAATTGATATGCAAACTAGACACAATCAACAAAGATTGAATAAGGACTGGGAATGGCTGAGCCATTACAAACATTGAATCTATTTCCCCTTGTAAGTATTCTCACACTTCTTATCAAACTGTCTGTACTGGGCTAGCTTGATTATCACTTCAAAAGTTTTTTTTCTCTTACTTAATTGGCTTCTCAGAGTTGGTAAGACAACTCCCACCTGTTCATGCTCTCTGTATGTGTGTATATATATCTCCTCAATATATGTTCCATTCTATATGCATCCGAAGAAGTGGGCTGTAGTCCACGAAAGCTTATGCTCTAATAAATTTGTTAGTCTCTAAGGTGCCACGAGTACTCCTGTTCTTTTTGCATTCCTTGACTGAATCTCTTCCTCAGGGGAAGAGTCAGGAGATGTACAGGGCATTGACTTGAGAGGGCATCAGGTACAGGTGGTCTTTGATGCTAATGGTATGTAGGTGGAAATGGATGCCTTTGGAATGGATGCCCAGCCTGGTCCTGAAAAGGCAATTACAACATCTTCTGTGATGTACAAGGTGTAAGCTCAGGTTTCTTAAATGGTAGGTCATTTGCCTGGTGACAATTAGCTTGCAGTGTGAATGAGTTTCTGACTCTAGTGAATGAATCACCTTAGACTAGATTTTACAAGCAAGCTATGGACTGTTTAAATTAGAGATATATTTTCATCTTAATGAGCCTATCATCCTGCCAACATTTTCCTGTGCTCAGATTCCCTTCCTGATAAGGTTTTTCAATGTTAAAAGTTCTTTTGATTTCTACTTGGAGCAGACTAAAGTCCTTAAAAGGTTTACTAGACTCTTTTATTTTCATTTGACATCTGCTCAATGGGCACTTTTGTCACAAAAGTGATCATGTCTAACTAGCTGTCCAACTGTATTTCTTACTATCATACTAAGAGCTGGCAGGCCTTTCTTTACAGGAGGTCATATCATGGCTCATACTATCTGAGGCAGAAGTACTGCATTTGATAGCATTAAGGGATATTCCAGTTTGTGACATATATAAAGAAACCACCCAGCCCTGCCTATAAACATATGAAGCATCTCAAGACCAACCTGGTTTGGTCTCTTGATACTGCAGTACCTGGTTTCAAGGTGCCCAAACTCTCCTAGAGTTTTTTGTTTCTTTTAGAATTGTATATTTCTGAAAATTAACAGTTGTGAGCTGGCAACTCCTGGAGACTTTTTCTATTAACTCTTATTAGGCTTTTTTCATTTATAAAAAATAGTTTTTATGTTAGACAGTGACTTTTGGAACTGCTTTTTGTTATGTTTTATCATAGTTCTTTCTATATTGCGACATGCCTCTTCCCTCCCCCCCGCAAGCTCTACTTACTCTTAAGAGTGAGAATCTTGCACAGATAGAGGACCTGGTTCTCATTTATACGAAGGCTTCTTTACACCATAGGAACACAGAAATTGCATTACTGAATCTGAGACAAGGGTCATCTAATCCAGCATCCCATACCAGATGCTTCAAAGGAAGATGTAAGGACCCCACAGTTGGTACATGTAGGATAATCTGCCTCCCCCCATGCACACACTAGGTTTCATCCTGATCATTAATAGTTAGAGATCATCTTAAACCTGAAGCATGAGGTTTAAACCCTGAAGCATTTGTATTGCTGTCTTCACCTGATTGCTGTGTCATATTTTTCTTGCTGTAAAAGAGTGTTCATGTTACTTTGCAGACAAGATAGTTCAGTCCAAATTCAAGCAATCTACTGCCATGGAAACAGAATAGTGTCTTGGGGGATACAAATGTGGTGATTTCTCTGCTTTAATTTCATGTGGTATTATTCATTGAGGATATGATGGTGCTGGGGCAATTTCATGCTACAACTTGTGGGTTTGATTCTTGTCCTTCCTGGACTGTAAAAGACACCAGAAATAACCGGTTCCCTTATCAGGGATATTGTAAGTTTTTCTAGCAGGAAGAGGAGAGGAGGAGGGCACCTTTCCTTCAGTTTTTAAAGAAGCCATTGCAGGCCATATGCACAGTAAATTTACTTTTGATGCTGATAATCTGTGTAACTCCCTACAAGCATCCCATCTCCCATTTTTGGTTAAAGTCACCAAAAAGATTATGTTGGGGCAATTTCTGGCAGTATCTTTATTCTTCAGACTTCCTTTGACCATGGTCAGTCTGGTGACAGGTCTATATATGGGGTACAAACTGCATTGCTTGCATTTGTGTATGATCTGTGTGTGCATTAATTATGATCTTTTGCTAGCAGCAGATGAAGGCACTGATGACTTTTGATCTGTTGGCAGCCTTTGATGCTGTTTATAATGCAATTTCATTTTTTTAAATTTGCGGACAATCTTAGGATCCTGCTGTGATGCTTCCTGGGGGAGCCCAGGGTTGTGAGGCACCTCGCTACCACTTGCATGAGGAAGCCTTGTCTGTCCCTGCCATGTGTCAGCTGCCTGATTCCACTGGCCACAGGCAACACAAGCACTCCCCTCTAGGCCTCGTAGGAGGCGCTGTCACTCTACAGGTAGTGATAGGCACAGTCCAACATCTGAGCCCTCTGATCATCTCCCTGGAGTGCCCACCTCCTGTTTCATTGGACACTCAGCATTCACCAATATGCTGCTTCCAAAGAAACAGTTACACCCCTGCTTTCCACCTCAGGTCACCACTCCCCTTAACTCACAGCACTTAGATGTGTTTATGATGAAATCAAGTATAAGTTTATTTAACAAATAATAGAGATTCAAGTAGTAGGAAGTAGAAATATTGGAAACAAATGATTGTATGTAAAATAAAATCATAATATGCATTCTAGAGCCTTGTCTTAATTAACAAGATCTTCTCGTGTCTAGTAGGGTAGGCTATTGCCCACCAAAATCTTTGCAGTGCTTTACAGCCCGCCTGGCTGTGATTGTTCTTTCATGAGACAAGTACACTGTCTGTTTACCTTTTAGGTGAAGTAGTCATTGTATCTCTTTGTACTCCAAGATATACTTCATAAACAGGACACCTCCTGCTGACTGTTTCTTCCTGTAGATTTCCTCTCTTCTATATTCCACAATCACTTAGTTGGCACATGGTTCAGTCTGGAAATAGCCATGCTGGGTGAAGTATGTAATACACCAGTGACCAGACACGGAGATAGGGTCTGCTACCTTCTGCCTGAATGGAACAGCTCTGAGGTGTGTCACCGCCTGGTGACCTGCCTTAATTCCAAGACGTTAAGAACATAATTTGCAATACAGATACATAACTCCTTAAATATCCAGCCATACATTTTACAATCATTATGATGACCAGTGGGCTACCAGCTCTCAGTAGAGACTTCACATGCTACCCTCCAGTGAACTATTATGTAGATATCAGACCCAGGTGATTCCTGTAAAACCTTATGCAACCCCAGCTCTCTTGGCGCCAAGGGACCTGAACCATACCAGCTACATTGCTATCTTTATGAGAGACGGCAAATAGTAATTGTAAGCAATTATACTAATGCCACAGGAGTCAGGGATGTCATTTGAGAAAAGTTCAGGGGTCTGGGGGCATACTTGCTTCTCTCTCCCTGCCTCACCTGCTGTGGGGGGAGCAGGGAGGTGATGTGGGCAGACAGTGAGCCAGGGTGGGTGTCTCACCAATGGCTGACGCAGGGCTTGGATCAGGGCATGGCTTGTTCTGTGATTAGTTCTGGCCCAGACTGCTGCTGCTTCCTGTGACAATGTAAGGATTAGGTGACCTACCCCAGCCTGCCCAACAGCACTCCCTGCAGGCTTGGGGGAGACACCAAAACCTGGCTACCAGGGAGCTATGAAAAGTTTGGGGTTGTGCGGGACAACTGCTCCTACCGCTCCGTAGCAAATGATGCCCCTGAGAAGACTCCCCTACGTTGTCACCTCTCTTGTTCAAGTCGTACATTAGGCTGCTGGTTTGGTATGCGCTGCAGTATATTTAATATGATGACATGCAGCTCTTCATCTCCATCACATCTGATCCAGCTAGAATAGCTGAATGAAATCCACAGTGTCAACATGAATTTGGGATTGGATAAGAGCTAGCGGACTATGATTTAATTCAGACACGAGAGCAATAATGATGTTGTTACTGCCACCTCTTTGCTGAATGGAAGCGTATTTTGGGGCTTTTTAGGCCAGTTTCCTGTTTGAAGCAGAAATCAGTGACACCAAGTAAAGTATTTTCATAGTTTATTTGCTAACTGTGCAAAGTCCCCATTTCCTTGAATAGAAATGGCAACAAACTTTAAACACAATTCTGTTTTTCAGAAATCTCTGGTAAAGTACCACTGACCTATCCCCTGAAGCAGTTGCCTTGAGCCTCTTTCCCTCTCCAGGAGTCTCACAAAACTGAGACACATCCTCCTTTTTATAAATTGAAAAATACTAATGTAGTAATAACCATGAATAAATCTCACTGCTCTCTGTTCACTCAGGGCTAGATTTTAAAGATATTTAGGCACCTAAAGATGCAAATAGGTACCTAATGAGATTTTCAAAAATGTCAAGACACCATCCCATGGGACAAATATACAAAACTCTCATTGCCTTCAATGAGAGCAAAATTAGGTGAGTATTGAGCACTTTTGAAATTCCCACCCAAAGAGCTTGTCCTAACCATAATAGGGGGAGAGAGAGCATAGTCATTTTTGAAAAAGAGCTCTCAATCTAGTTTTTTTTCAATTATTGTGTCATGTAGTGTTGCCAATTCTTGCAATTTTATCATGAGTCTCATGATATTTTTCTTAAATCCCCAGCTACTGGAAACCTCTGATTATGAGAAAATCTGTTTTCATTTAATCTCAGCTTTCATATTTGTAAAAAGTGAGTTTCTAGCCCTCTTGGATGAAGAGAAAAGCTTTAAAATATTACCTGAGTTCACACAAGTTCAAAAACGAAATGCAAATTGGAAAAAATCCAAAATGATTTATGTATTTATTAAGAATCTGATTTTATTGCAGAAGTCTCATGATTATTTGATTTTTGGCAATACTGGTATTTTAACAGTGGTGCATTCAAATAGTTTCAGTTATATCATGTGCATTTTTTTTTTGCATTTCTTTGATTTTTGCAGCTGTTCTACATAAAAATAAAAAGACATTGCATCTTATATGCACTGTGGGCATTCAAATTTTAGTTAGCTAGATGAAATACCAATAACAGTTAAGCAGTTGTTCCAATAAAAAATGTTCCTGTATTCATGCTGTATTTGTGGTTGCAGTCTCACTATAAGCAGGTCCAAAGTACACTTCTGTAAGCAGTGTTTCCTTTAGTTAGCTAGCTGATACTAAACTCACTGCATAAGGCCTCTTTCATTGTAGAGAGTTTTCTCTGTGTTTTCCCAAATACATGAAATTACAATGAACTCCTCTGAAAAAGTTAAATTATTAATGTAAACTAATTTAGCAATTATAATTCATTTGGTAAATGTTAAACTTTTTCCATTCTAAGGCAAGCTTATTGAAATAATTTATTTGAAGAAAGTCAAATATGAAGATGGATTTCAAGTGTTTTATTTTGTTTTAGATTATTGTGTCATGCAATGAAAGACCACATAGTGCGTGTTGCAAATGAGGCGGAGTTTATTTTGAACCGACAAAGAGCTGAAGATGTACACAAACATGCCGAATTTGAGGTAAGCTCAAGATTTGATGAATTCCTGCTTTTCTGTTTTCACTCAGCCATCACTTAGACTGTAACCTCATACAATAAAGATTTTTTTTTTCCAAGAGAGAGAGAAATTTACATTTAAGGCATTTGAAAGCCAGTTTTTAAAAGCTTTGGTAAATGTCAAACACAAGGAACTAGTTTCTTCTCATCCCTTCACTGAAATGCATGAAAATATTTACAGCTTGAAGAAACCCCTTAATCAGAATGCCTACTAACTTGATATGGCAGATCTTTAAGGTTCACAAAGAACTTGTCTGATTTTATTGCAAGTAGTAAAAAACAAACAACATTTAATAGTGAAATTATTTTTGCTGGATTTTATCAATAGAATGTGAGTTTTGTGTATAATAAATAAAACTAAAGGATAGCACACTTGAGGTGCTTTAAGAAAAATAATAAATATTGATCTGTAAATAGTATAGTATTTTCACTACCAATACCAATACTTTCTAGTATTTTTTCATCTTATTTACCAGGTATAACTTATAAATTGGAAGATATTAAGTATATTTTCTACTTGCTAAGCTAATAAGAATAAGTAATTACTGGAGATAGGCTAATATATGAAATGTCTATTGTCTTTAATTTTGGAAGATGAAAAGCAGGAGGTGGATCCTGTAACTCTTACTAATGTGAATAATCCTTACTAACAGAAGTAGTACATAGTGAATCATTCATTTCTTCAGTAAGGAATGTAGCATATAACCCACTATAGTGTTTTAAAGTATTTTGTGGCAAAATACCGTACAAATATTAAAGACTATTTTAAAAAGCGTATTTAAATGAATGTTTGAACTTTTTTCCCCTTTATTTACATAGAATTTCTCATTTTCCTGTTTAAATATATCTTTTGATATATTTGAGAACTTTTGATACAACAATGTTAAAAAATCTTTTTGTTTAACATGGTTTTATCAGGCAATATGTTTTGATATTAAAAAAGCGTATCTGTGATATTTCAATATATAGAAATTTTGATTATTCCTGTTTTTACCTATGTGTATATGTTTGTGTGTGTATATGCTCATATATAAAATACCGTAATACACAAAAGCATGTTTTAATGTTTGGGTAGCATGGCATTAGAATTAGGTTTGATTGATTTGGTAGCCTTGAATAAATAGCTGTATGAACATATTCATCTGTCAGGGAATGCCAACAAGCACCTTTTGGCAAGACATAGAAGCCAGTAATCTCAATTTTGATGAGGTTTTTATCTCATCGAAGCAGCTCTCTAAAACCTACACTTTGATGTACTAGTTCTTGTGCTCCTTGACCTAGCAGAAAAATATAAGACACAGAGATATCTTGTTGTCATTTTGAATACATATAACCTTTACTTCATTTTGTCAGGCCAGACAGCAGACACTTGTCAGATGGGATTGCAACAACTTTATTACCAAACATATACTGGATATTTTGAGCTTAGATAAAATCACATTTACAATTAAGTGTATGTCAGAGTGAAGTTTCATATTGCCTCAACAATAAATAACATTTGATATTTATCAGGGCATCATACAGTAACCTAAAATGACAATAGAAGATTGAGTTATCTGCTCTTTGAAGAATATGTTGAGGTATAAGATCTGTCAGAACTCTAGACGAAATGAGAAAATTCAATTAACTTCCAGCTTCTGTTAGCAAATAAGATTTAGAATATTAACTAAATTCCCTAAAGGAACAGCCTTAAGTCAATCTTATTTTCTAGTAAGGAAACCAAGACATTTCTCTCTAACATTTTTTATTATACTTATTGTCTTGTGAAAAACCTGAGAAATATGTTTGAAATGGAGAAGAAAAAAATCTCTAAGTAAATAAAATAAAAAAATTAAATGTAATCATGTACCAATATGAATCTTAGATATACCTAAAATAAGATGGTGCTTAGAGTCTGAAACAGTTTTACATATTGATGTTGTAATAATGTTCCATAGGCATCATATCATATTAGCATGCATCCCACTTAAAAGATGTGTGAAAGTTTTTTTACCATCTACTGCATTTTAAATTATAAATCAGTTTTATTTTATTTAACAATATTTAAATGTATTTATTTTGTAAATATTTGATTATTTTGAGCGTGCTAATTATTGTTCACTGCAGGAAAAAAGTGAATGGGTATTTTACCAGTCAAGTAATCACACTTTTATCTCTCAGACTTCAATTGTATCATTACTGATGCAACTATTTGACTAAAGTTATATAGTGACACAGTGTGGGTGCATGTGGGTGTGTAGATGTAAGCATAAGGGATTGTAAAGTTAACACTAGTCAATTTTGTCTTATGACTATGGCTTTTATTGAAAGAGTCCAGTTTTTCCAGAATGATTGCTTCCAGTTAACATTCATTTTGTTAGCCTCTGTAATTGTTCAGGAAGAAAAATGAAAATTTAATTTTACTGTCCAATGAGCTGGTGAAATATTAACCTCATTACTGAGGCAGATCATTGTACTAATTGGTGCTTCCCTGTACATGAAGATAAATTGAAAAAATGAATTAACCCCTTGAAAGTAATGTAATTCCTGTCTGAAATAGATGCCTTTTAGTAATAGTTTTAAATACAGTAGATGGACATAGTTAAAATCTTACCAAGTACTGCCATTTTCTGTAATAAAAACACTAGTCTATTGAAATATGCACACCTAAATTCATGAAATGCAATAAGATGTCTCCAGTACAATGTTAGCTTAATTGCAACCTGTGGTATAATAAATATTATATAGTATTTTGTTTAGGTAGTATTAAATCTTTGTTGAATTTGTTCTAAAATGGGAAACAATCAATTGTTATGGAATGCATAAACTTAAGAAACCTAATTCAAAATGCAGGATTTTATTCAGAAATGATCATTGCATGCACACACATTAAATAACCAACACAATTTATTCAAAATAATTTGAGTATAATGTAGTTTTTTATGATATATCTCTGTAAAAAAACTGTGATATTGTTTTTTTTAATTGCCACAGACACGTTCGCCCTATTCAGACTTTTCAAATAGATCCCTACTAAAAGGAGTATTGAGAATTTGAATGCAGTCTCTTTTTGAGACTAAAGTAGAGAAATGTATAATTCTGTATGCTACAAAGAGAACAAAGGTATTAGAAGATAGAAACTAAAGTTAACAGTGTTTCGATAATGGAATCTTTTTCACAATCAGTCTATAATGGAAACGGCAGTAATTATTGAAATTCCTTGAGAGATGGATTTTGAAAGCAACATGATCAAATAATTATTTCTAGCTTTATTTTCAGTTTCAAGTATTTCTGATAGATTTTTTTTTAATCCCTTTTCATTTTTTCCAACTGTTTTTACTTGTATGTATCTTGTGGTGTTTTTTCCATGTTGTAATATATGGAGATTAAGGAAATAGACATTTAATTTCAAAGGTAATGGAGATCCACTTTAAGATCCATAATTATAAAAGTATGGAACTTGTGAACTATTAAGATCTTGTTTTGTAGATCTTACTAGACTTAAAAGTCAAGCTAAGTCTGTCTGGTACAGTGTTGTAGCTTTCTGTATGCAATATTGAATAAGAAATTCCAGAGTATAATGTATTGTATAAGGCATTAATTGGCAAATAATTTATAATGATCTAAAAAAGAGGCCATATTTTAAGACATAAGCAAAAAGAAGCAGAGTTACGTGTGTTTTCACTGTAATTCTGCATTTCCTCACTTTTGATGGCTTAATTTCTCAACCTTAACATAGCATTAAGCCTCTTATTTTCCCCTGGAGGAGGGATCAACACAACCAGTGCAAGTAAGGAGTATAAAAATGGATATTGTGTTTCTGTTTAGACTTTATATTTCTGTGAATGGTAAGGTGCTTCTTATTTACCTAGAAATGCTGAGTTTGGTGAGAACAGAGGTGACTAAGATGTAGGTAGAAAGGAGAATTTAGATATATGAAAATCACTCCTAAGCAACTTGTAGGCACTTCCTAAATTATTCTATTTACTATTCACTTTTTTTTTTTTTTTAATTTTTAGTCACAGTGTGCTCAATATGCTGCTGATAGAAGAGAGGAAGAAAAGATGTGTGACCATCTTATAAGTGCTGCTAAACATCGTGATCATGTTACAGCCAATCAGCTGAAACAGAAGATACTGAATATCCTAACAAATAAACATGGTGCTTGGGGAGCAGTCTCTCACAGGTAAGCTGTAATCATGAATGTGTAATTATAAACATTTGTTTCAAAATTTAAAATGAATCAGCCATTTTCATACAATTGAAAATTGGATGTGCTGATGGTGGGAATCATTTCAAGAGAACTTTTGTCTTCTTTATATCTGTTTTTTTTTTTTTCCCCCTCAAAAGCCTTCCTGTGGGGTGATTCCTCTTCTAGTACATGATGTGCAGATGCAATGCTCTCCATAGCCCATCAACACAGTATTTTATTAAAATTTGTTTTAGATAATTTGTAGATACTTATGCTTGTTCATCATGTAGCACTATTATTTGTATTCCAGTAGGGCCTAGAGGCCCCAACCAGGATTGGGCTAGCTGCTGTATGAACAGGTAGTGAGAGACAGTCCCAGTCCCAAAGATATTACAATGTAAATAGAAAAGAGAGATGAAAGGTGGGAAGAGGCACAGAGAGGAAAAATGACTTGTTTAAGCTCGCATGGAAGGTCAGTGGTAGAACAAGGAATAGAACCCAGCTCACCTGTCTAGTGCCCTATCTATTAAACTATTTCTGTATAAATAATCAATATATACTTTGATACAATACATTGGTAAATCTTTATCCTCACATTCGAACATAAAGGTCAATACCTAGTGTGTGCAACCAAACTCTGCAGGCACAAGTCACACATATGCACATGTGTATCCAAGCGTATCTCATGCCCAAGTTGGGTGTGAGAAAAGTGCATGCTCACTTCTGCAGACATATTTTGAAAATTTGGTTCAAAATATAATATATAAATTATCTGTTCTTTAATTGACAATACAGTAAATGAGATTCTAATATATGTTCTAGGGACTTAGAGTTAAGCCTCATTAGAATATTATATAACCATAAATATTAAGATATCTAATGAATGCTATGTATATTATTCTCACCCTATTGTCACTGTTTGCATGTGTATCATTTATTTTCAAGTACATAATGGAGGAATCAACACAACCAGTGCAAGTAAGAAGTAAAAAAACAGATGTTGCATTTCTATTTAGACTTAATATTTCTGTGAATGGGAAGGTGCTTCCTATTTAACTAAAAATGCTGACTTTAGTGAGAACAATATACAGCAGTTTATATTGTTTAAAAAATAAGGTGTAATTTTGGGCTTATTGACCTTAAGTTTTCCTTTAAATTCCCTGCTCAAAATGAGGTGGGTTTCAATTCTGTTGAGTTCTGTGAAAAGCAACTCAAGTTGATGTTACAAATCTGAGCTGATGCTGTTGCACAGCTGTAGGCCACCATCTCCACAAGCCATGAGACAGTTGTCTTCTAGGAAGTGATAGGTGATCTACCATTTCCTCCTGGGGCCAAATAGCTTCTCTCCTGGGTTTTGGCGTGGAGAAGTGGTTGCTCTCCTAATCTACAGTTTTAGGTTTACCAGGTAAGGGTCACTGTCCCTCCCTCAAAGCCATAATAGTCACTGGGGAACCAGGAGTGGCTTGACACCTCCCAGTCTGACAGCAGATACGGGAAAATGTTCCACTGCCAGCGCCTGGGGCATAGAACTCTCCATAAGTTTTTACATGGTAGCAAGGGACTCCACAAATATACTGTCTAGCTGCTACGGGCTAACTGGCATGCCAGGTAATTCCTAATACAAAGTTGCTAGGGAATACTTAGGGGTTCCTTAGCTACCATAATATGGTTTATGGGATGTCTAGACCTGTGTTGTCAGTGTAGCATTTCTAATGGCAAAAGTTTTTCCTCAGTTCCCAATGCAGAATGAAAAACTTATTTCCTGAAGATCTTTTGTATTTGAAAGAGGCCCTGACACTACACATAGGGAGTAGGCAATTGGCCCAAGAAGCAGCATGTGAAAGAAACCTGTCCACTGGTTCCACACAATAAAACTTATGGAAGATCCAAGAGGTGTGGCATCTAGATGCATAAGGAAGTGCTTTTAAGGAGAGGGTATGATTCCTGGAAGCTTGGATTCTCTAGAACCAAGCTAGCCTCATGTTTAGTATGTATAATACATGTCCAAAGACTTATTTTAAAGGTCTTTAGCACAAATGGTTTTGGTATGAAAGTAAGATCTGGTTTCATGGTGTGTGTCTCAGATGTAGAATAGATACAAGTTTTATTGTGTTTGGAATCCAATATAATAAATTCTTCTTACCTTACATCTTCCCAGTTTTTGTACCCCTGCATATGCTGCCTTTGGAGAAAGCAACCA
Source organism: Trachemys scripta elegans (assembly GCF_013100865.1). Lineage (NCBI taxonomy): Eukaryota > Metazoa > Chordata > Testudines > Emydidae > Trachemys > Trachemys scripta. The sequence goes on along the minus strand of NC_048298.1, from coordinate 296,832,514 downwards.
CCAATCATTGATATGCTTACTCTTGGGTTGCCAGAGTGTTAGCTGTCTGTTTTTTTGATAATAGAACACAGAATGAGGTCGAATACTGGAAGCACCACGAGGAAAAATGTGAACAATGAATGACTACTGTCTTAGGATTCAGAAAGGGCAGACAAGATTTCCAAAGAATAGGATAAGAAAAGCCTAGACAAATTGCTTTTGAAGTTTGATGCTTCAAGATTGAGTGAACTTTTGTAGTATTTACAAAGTATGAATTTTGAATATATTAACATAATCTGTCTTTGAAAGGTCTGAAAAACAAGAATAAGTATGGATAAACTCAGTAATATGCCACATAAAACATTTCAGTTATGCTAATTGCACTCTACAAAGAGTAGACCATGATTAGCATTAAAAGTAGCCATAAAATCAGAAGTGAGTTGTAGTTTAGATTATCTTTTGCATAGCTTCTTACTGTAGGCAACTTACATTAGTAAGCATTTACTTGACTACTCCACTAGAGAGAATAAGTTCCCACAAGCATGGGTAAGGATTATGTAACCTAGCACTGCTGGTCTGAGAACTAATTTACTCAACAATACCTTTCTGCTTTATCTATATGAGAGAAATAATATATTTTTGGAAATCATTTATATTATATTGTTTAATGCCTCTTAAAGGCTGTAAGTAATATTTAAGTATCAATTTTATCTTTTTCCACTTCACAAATAGATGTTTTTAACTCCAGTTTTAGTACAGGCAAAATTATTTTGTTTCCTTCCATATTGGTATATTGACAAACTCCATTGCATCAAAAGGAAAGTATAGTAGGATCATGAATAAATAGCATTTGTTTGGTTTTTTTCTTTACATTTCCCTGCCACAAAATAGTAGATTTTTTTTTAATAAGAACCTATTCAGTGTTTTATTATACCTTCTATTTGTAGCTTTAAAAAAAAAAGTTACTGCTTTTCCTCAGGTGTGGTGAGTTTACTTTCAGGTATGTTCATCATGGCGGATCCAGAGCATATGAAGAACTCTAGGTTCAAGTTATGGTCTAAATGTTGACGTTAAATATCCATCAGAGGCATTTTGAAAGTAGCTGTTTGATGTTCTCATGGGGATTGCAGTAATGAGAAAGTAGTCATTTAAAAAAAGAGTTCAGAAAATCAATTTGTTTGAAGCTGACCTCTACCTAGATTTAACAGACTTTACTAGGTAATACATACACAAACTGGATTTAGGCTTTTTTCTATTTACAACCACCTTTGGTAATCTTGGATACCAGACACATATTAATCATTAATGCTGTAAGGCAGGATTGTCAAACTTGTTCTGTAGTGAGGACCACATTACCTTTTCACTTAGGAGCTACAGGAGAAAAGTATTCCCTGACAAGAGGCTAATTTTAGTCCTCTCTGGCTGCAGAATGTGCCTCCCTAGAGATCAGAGTTAAATAAAGTAAATAAAGACAATTACATTTTGTGGAACCTCTCTTCTTCAGTCCATTAATGCAGCAGTAGGGCTGTTCATCCTCCAAGTCTACTCTCTGTCTCTCGCACCCACACACTCACCTTCTTTTCTCTGCTCATTGGCATCCTCTCCCACTTTCTCAACCTCCCTGTTCCTCCTTTTTCTCTCTTCCTCCCTCTTCCCCTGGGGCATTCCCCTCTGAGTGCTTGTTCATTGGAAGGGGAAGGGCTGAGGGAGGGAAGCACTTCTTTGAACCTGTGGGACTTGGCAACTACAGAAGCAGGAGGAAGATGATTTAAAGATTCCTCCTCTTAGCCAGATATTGATGGCTCACAGCAAGAGGGACTGGAACGCAGAGAAAAGGCAGGGGATGGTCGGGGAAGGAACCTTCCGTAAACTCAGGGTCTGAGGCATTCTGGCACTGTCACCACCTGTGTGGCTGTTACCAAGGGGAAAGACAGGAACACTGAAGTGCCTGTGTCTAACCCTGCTCAAGCTCTCTCCTAAACTCCACCCACTTCAGCTGCAGCCCCTTCCCAGCCCATCTAACTTGAGCAGGGAGCCAGATGTGGTCCTGATCCATTTGTTAATTGCAGAGGGAGCTGCAGACCAGAAGAAACGGTTCTGGAGCCAGATCCAGCCCTCATGAATCTCTTGGCTTTTATGGAACATATGATGCTGCAGATTTTGCAGATAATTCAGCAACTACTCCAGTGACAGGAAAATACTATTTTGGATTGCATAACTTGGACCTAATCCTAGAGATTCAAGCCAAGAACTTGAGGTCTTTTGGAGGAAAGATCAAATTTTTAGTTCTAGAACTGATTCTATCATAGCAAAAAGATAAAGACACTTTTTCTCCTTTTCACCTTTCATCTAATGTAATGGGATTGGATCATTCTCATCATAAAAATATGAGATCAGCATATATCACGTGGGCGTCAGTCCTGGCAGTTCCAGTATTTCTTAGTTTATTTCTAGCTTCCTTCCAGAATGCTAATTCCTTCATTCTGAACACCTTCTGAATTTTTGTTGCTTACCTAAAGAGAATATCTAATTTTTTTAGGGTTTTCTTTTCCTAATTGCAGGGACATTGTAATACATCTCCCTGCTTCAGTTAAATACTTTAGTTGTCACCAGATTGTGCCTCAGGACATTTGATCTACTAGTATCATACTTTTCCATGTCTCCTTTTGATATGCCTGCTTCCTTTGGTGCTGTAGGACATGTAACACATCTCTCTGGAACATCAGATAATTGTTAATGAACAGGCAGGGTGAAAATCAGGGGTAAAACCTCTTCTCCTTTGTCCCCCTCCCCCCCCCCAGGGAGTGTTTGCTGGGGCTTTTCTCCTACACATAGTTTCTCTTACAGAGGTCAGTATCATGCTTACCACGTTTCCCCCAACTCTGCAGTGTGTCTGGGCATGCAGAGAAGCCTGTTCCTTTCTACAACTTCGCCTCATGCTACAGTCTACTCAAAATTTTGTCTGTCTGGCTTTCAGTCCAAGGACCCCCTCTCTGCCAGGGAAGGGGGCTCAGATTTCAGACAGCAGCTGAATGGGAATTGTGTCTTCTGATCATCAGCCATAAAATCTTGCTCTGCCAGGGAAAGAGGCTCAGACTCTGAAAGGCGGGATTGAGTCTCTCTCTCCACCCATTCCCCACTCCACAGGGTGGCTCCACATTAAAGCCCTAGGAACACTTCAGGCTGTCTGTGATCAGGAGAGAGGCACGTGAGGATTTCACTCCCCATGAAGCTGCACCTTCATGGGATTACAGGGTGGAAAGTGAAAAATCTATTTCCATGTTCAAAATCTTCCTGAGTAAAGCCATGAGAGGTACTGGGTTGCTCCTACAGTACTTAGCTGAGTCCTAGACCGCCTGAGAGAGCAGGTAGGCAGCCTGTCAGGCTCCTGGGGACATCTAACAAGCTACTTCCACGGTCAAGGTATGTGTAGCAGTACCTCTCCTCTGTTGTGTGGTCCCTGTGCCAGGATGGATAGTGGACTACTTCCTCCCCTGTAAACAGCCAGGAATTGCACATGCACAGACAAAAGTCCACCACCACCTACAAGTCTTTTCCAGGACAGGATATCAGTTGGTGGCTTGTAAGGAACTCAATATTAATAAAATCTCCTCCTCTTCAAGTACTGTTCTGTACATGTTTTCCTGTTGATGGCTCTTTTGAGGGTGTCATAAGATCCAGATAAGGACATCTGATTAAACCAAATATTAAAGTTAAAACTTTTAATATAAAACAAAGATGTTATAATAATTGTAATATAAAACAAAGAAATGTCGTACATTTTGGTAGCATAAGGTTGATACAATGCAAAGCTAGGTGTCATTCTTGGATAACATCCAATGCCCCTTTGGGGGCAGGTAGTTTCAACGACATGTTGAAAGTCAACCCAACTGTCATTCTAGACCCTTGCATACTCACTATAGAAGCAAGCATTCTTGGAAGACCAATTTCCAAAATCTCATCATAATCATCCTTTCAGTTCATTTCAACGCCTCTCTTAAAAAAAACCCCAGAAACATGGCCATATGGGGCTGGACTAGTGGTCCATCAAACCCAGAATCCTGTCTTATGATCATGACCAGTACCAGCTGCATAAGTGTAAGGTGCAAGAAACCATGTAGTGGACAATTATGGTACTCACGGGGGCACTGTCCTCCTACTTCCCATTAGGGGTTGGCTTATGTGTAACTTTAGCGCCCTCGTGGCCAAGATGGAGTCTGCTCTGCAGGCAGTTCTAGCCAAAAGAAGGCGCGCACAGGAATGCAGCAGGAGAAATCCCTTCCGCCCCAGTGGCATTTGTTCCAACCCCCCAGAGTGAACACACACACCCACCCACAGGAAAAGTACAATGGATATAACAAGGGAAATATTTATTTACAGAGGGATGAGAGGAGAAAAACAACAAGGGGAAATATAAGGGAGGGTAAAACAGGGTTGCATCCAAACCAAGGCCCCACAGGCCCAGTGGTAGCACAGTCTGGAAGGGCAGACACTGAGCAATGTGTCTGCACACAGAGTTCAGGAGTCCTAAGCAAAGTTCCAGTGCAGTGGTGAGTTTTGGGTGCTCCTGGTCATCTTCGGCGCCAGTGAACTTTCCCCAACAAACCCCTCCGGTGCCCTCTTCTGCCGCTCTCTGCAAAGCCACACAGAGCGACCACCTCCCCACTTAACTATCTAGCAACCTCCCTCCTTGTTCCCAATGCAGAGTTCCAAGCTCCAGTACTCACAGCCCCATGCAGCTCTGGGCAGCAGTGATACTGGGTCCAGCTCCGGCCTGTCCTTCTCGGGCAATTCCTCCCTGGCCCAGTGCTCCTCCTGGCTCCTGTCCTGGGGTGTCCCCAATCGGCCCTGTCCATCTCAGGCCTCAGGCAGGATTTCCCTGCTTCACTTTTCCAGGGCCTGGAAGGCTGCCTCCCCATCTCCTTGGTGCTCCAGTGCTGCCCCCTGGAGTTTCCCTCCTTTTTTTCTTACTCTCCCCCTCCCCCCTAGGAAAAAGATTTCAAGGGGCCATGCTCTCTAAACCCCAAAGGGGTTACATATGATTGAGGCATGACTGCTTATATCCTCTCTGAAACCAGGGAGTAACCAGACGTCAAAGCTTCTCCATGGCAATGGAAATAAAGTCCTGGGTAGAGAACGATCTGCTGCCTTTCAAGACAGTTCACATAAAGGATACAGAAAAGAGGAAGAGGGATAGCTGAAGTTCTCTTGTAGTCCTCCACTGGTCCAGAAGGCACATTAGACTTGTTAGCCAACACTGTACCTGCAGAAAACACCAGACCTCTTGAATCAGGGACTCCTTCATTCAGAATGGGAACAACTACAGTTAACAGCCGGGGTTTTGGAAGAGGAAGTATAGTTCAGCATGGATTCTTCATTAACCTCCATTGAACCAGGATATTTCATTCATTGGTTTGATGACATTTACAGTTCTGGTGTGAGGAGAAATAGAAAGCTGTTGGAGGCAGGGACTGCCTCTTTGTTTGTGCAGTGTTCAGCACAATGGGGTCCTGACTTCTAGATGCTGTTGTAATACAAATATAATAATCCCAAAGTTCTGGTGATCTTAGCTACACTAGAGTTTCTCCAGGAGGATTGGTTGATGTCCTACAGCCCAGCACCATAGAAATGTGGGTACCAGCCAAGGCAGCATTTTCTAGCCCAGCACATTGGATCCTCTGTGGTGCAGCGACAACTCACTGGTGCAGCGCCTCCTGCTGGTTGTCCAGGGAATTAGCTCTTTTCCACCTCCAGATCACCTCTGCCAGCTGATGTCTCACCCGCCGCAGGCCCCCGTGTCCCTCCCAGACCCCATGCCCCCCTGCTCAGGGGTTCTGCCCACTGCAGTACCCCCTCTCTCTAGGTCTCCCCTCCTCAGGGAACCCCCAAACCCCCTATCCACACCTTGCCTCAGTGGCTATTGCCAGTCTCCATCTAGCCCCTGCTCACTGGAGTAGACTGCAGTCTGTATACCATTAATCATCGCCAAGCGTTGGTTGGACCTGCTGCCTCTGCCTACCCTGGGCTGCGCCTCTGCAACCCCAGTACCCTTCTCAGCCTTTAACAAGGCCTGCAGCCTGGGGGGTTTCCAGGCTGGAGCTCCACAGCTCCTTTGGCCTTCCCTCAGCCCTGCTCCACTATAGATACCCTATTCTAAGCTCCCCAGCAGCCAGACCGTCTCCCTCCACAGTTAGAGAGAGACTGTTGAGCTCTGGCTAGCAGCCCTTTTATAGGACCAACTGCGGCCTGATTGGGGCGTGACCCAGCTGTGGCTGCTTCCCCAATCAGCCCAGGCTTACTGGTTCCCTGCCACAGCCCTCTTACAGGCTGATTTAAGCCCTTCAGGGCAGGAGCGGGGTTACTGCCCTGCTACACCTCCAATTTGAGTATCGGACTAAGTTTAATCACATTAACAACTCAGACAAGCCAGGCCTTTCTAATCACCTCCTAAGGACAAGTTTTGGAATTAGTGACCATATCCTTACAAGAATCACACTGCTTTTGTCATGAGAAAAAGGTTATTCTTCTAACTCCAGAAACCTTTCTTTTCAAGGTTTTCTTTTCTACCATGGCAGGGAGATAGCTCTCCCATCATTTTGTTCTAACCCTTGGAAAGTTGTGGCATAAAAGGGCATTCCTAGAGTTCTAAAGATATATCTCAAGCATGCGGAATACATATGCCAATAGTATTCTGTTCATCTCATATCCAAAATGCCAAGGCCTTAGGGCTTCAGAGTTGCTGCAAGAAAGATATTAAAATTCTGCATCAGCTGGCATGCAAGGCATGTTGGAAACTATTCACAGAAGTGCCTAGAGGCACTGAGGGGAAAAGTGTATGAGCCTCATCTGAGGAAGATTTGTGAAGTAAGTTACCATTCCTCTGGAAGGACATCCTTTGGGAGGAAGATGCTCTGGGTTGGTGCCCACATAACTCCTTAGTTTTAGCTCTTTCTTTATATGGGGGAACTGTCATACCTGTCAATTATTCCACTATAATAATTGAACTCTGTTTATTCTTTCCCTCCCTACTTCTGGGATTCACTCCTGGCTACTTCCCATGAGTAACAAATGAGGAGAGAAGCTGTGCAATAGAAAGTGAAATTTCTTACCTGATAATTTTCTTTCTGTTAGCAGCTTCTCTCTGATTTAAACCCACCTTTGTAGTTTAGCAAATAACAAAAATACAAATTAAAAATTGTCTATAAAGGAAGATGAAGACATATATATATATTTAAGGTTCATTTAATACATCACATCAAGGTGTCTTAATGCTGATAATTTGTTGCTGGAGTGTTTCTACAGCTGTGTTAGAACTCTTCTGGTGACTGCAACTTAAGTCTTGGAGCCTCCAGATACAACATTAGACAGTCTCCAAATACAGGTGGGGGGCATTAGTCCATGAGTAATTAATTCTGAGAGAAGCTGCTAACAGAGAGGAAATTATCAGGTAAGACATTTCTCAATCCTTTCCAACATATTTTTTCTGTAAAGCCTTAGGGATTGCAATCCTGGTGCTTTTAAACAAAATCGCATCCAGTATTGAAAATACTCCCTTGAATTGGTGATAGGGACTGGGAACATGCTGTGCTGGCCACTCTGTGCTAATATCCTTAATCATTTTCTTCAGATTTTCATCCTGAGCTGTTGCTTTGGCAATCACAGTTCACATTTCATCTGAGACTGGATAGGTCTTTTTAAATCAAATTGGCATATACAGTGACTAGCACTGGACTTTGCTCCACTCTACTTTTGTCAAATGCTCTAGAGGGTATCTGCAGCCTCCAAATATCTCTCAGGTTTGTATTAGATTGGCAACTCATATATATGTAATTGAAAAAATAATCTCTATATTCTCAGGGGGATGGTTGCCAGTCCTTTTTGGCAATGGTAATAAGTGGTTTATGGGCAATTTCAGCTAACACCAGTCTTCCATAAACAAAGACCTGAAACCTTTTACGCTCATGGAGTAAGGCCAAAGCTGCCTCTTCCTCTGAGACTCTGGTTTTTGTTTTTGTTTTTTTTGGTTAGTACCCATGACTCATAAGCCTCTGTTCTGCAGTTTTAACCATAAAGCTGTAAGAGGACTGTGCCAGTACCCTCCTTGGAGGCAACCGTGAACAACTTAGTTTTGCATTTTCCACCATAGTACCTCAGGACGGTGGCCTGTTTAACTCCTTCAATTTCTCAAAATCTTTATTAAGTTTAGTATCCCAAGTCCATTAGGTTGCTGGTTTAAGCAGCTAGATTAGGCACAAATTTCCATACATAGTTTTCCATTCCATCTTTGTATCCCTTCCTTGTCTGTTGGGGCAGGCATGTTGATGATAGCCTCAGCCTTACTGTGAACTCCCTGTATACCTTGCTGTATTAACTTCTCTCCCAAGTATGTTGTTTCCATTACACATAATTCATATTTTTGTTTGTTTCACTTTAGTCTGAGAGTTCTGGCTCTTTCCAAAGCTACCCAGAATCTTTGGTTATGCTCTTCTATGTTTTTTTCCCAGATCAAAACATCATCTATATAAACCCATATATCATCAAAAATCTGTTCTGTTTGCCAGTGAAACCCTTTGGGTGCCAAATACAAGCCCGCAAAAACAGTGTCTCCCAAAGGGGGTGTTGAATGTGCACACATGTGTGCACTGTTTTTCTAAGAGCACCTGCTGATGTATTCAGTGTAGAAGGTTATTTGGCATCTGCCATTTCAATTCAGATTTCTCCCCTTGTAGCTAGTAGAAAATATTCCCTTTTTACACATGTATTTCTTTGGAGTCTATACATATGTGAACGTTTTAGTCTCTTTTTATACAATGACCTATGAGTGTGTCCACTCTGTTGCTTCTTCAGCTTGCTGTATGATTCCCAGAGCAATGAGCCTATCCAGCTCCTGTTTTAGCCTCTGCCTTAGAGTGAGCGGAACTTTCCTATGGGCACGTGCTGTGGAACAGTTGGGCTCTTTGAGCTACATTCTGTACTCTCTTGAGAGCTTCCCTGTTCCCTGAAAGATGTCCTCAAACTCTTCTTCAATTGTTTTGGTCTCCTGCCTCTCCAAAGGGTGTACACCCTTGATGAGACCAAGGGCTTGGCCGAAATAAGGTTACCTTCTGATTGTCTTCCTTTCCATTATCTGCAAGCAATGGCTGCCAGAGTGAAGTGCTGTTTAAATCTCTTCATTCTCTTCCCCATTTCCAGGGTTTGTTTTGATGGAGCTCACAGCTGCTCCATTCTTCCACTGAGGTTATTTTCTTTCATTTCTGTTTATTCCTTTACAGTATCTTCTGCACACCACACAATCTTTAATGCATTTCCTCTCACTGCCTAGTATTTGGAAGCAGATCAGTCCTTCTTATTTCAAGACTGGCACAAAGAGATAAGCCTTACCAATATTCTCTCCTTCCAAGCTGTGAAAACAGTAGCCCTACAGATCTCTGCCTTTACTGCAACAACAAAAATCTAAATCTTTCTATCATTGACTTTATACAACTAACTACCAATATTTTTCATGGTGGCACTAATTTGGGAATCTCGAGATTTACTCTGGGGTAAGATAGCCAGCTACAAGGCAGTTCTTTTCCCATCTGAACATGTGGAAGGTGGCAGATGAAGAAAAGAAATATTAGCCCTTGACAACTCAGAGGCAGGAAAAGCTTCTGACATATAAGGAAAAACTTAAATCCTCATACAGTATTTCAGAATGACAAACAACTCTCTGCCAACAGAAAGACCAAGGTTCATGCTTAGCAAGTTACGCAAGAACTCTGCTCCTCCTTCAGTCCAGCAACAGGGAGAAGCATGTGCAGCAGTCTAGCTTCCGGCATATCAACGAATCTCTTCTGTTATTACTAGGACTTATCAAAGCTACCTGCCCCTTTCCATTACTGCCTCCTAATTCCTCTCCACTCTGGGACTTGGTGTGATTTTCTGGCATTCACACCAGGAGTTAACTATCTTGCAACCATTTTTCTCACAGGTGCCCTCTTCTTTCTCCCTTTCCCCCCATAACAGAACTTGGTGGAAACAAATCAAGAGGCCTGGAAAATAATGCATTTTTCCTTAGGTACGCAAGCAAGATACCTAGTGCATCCCTTTGGGGAAATTTAAGGCTTTAACCCAGGGTAGGATTGTTTAACAGACCAAGGTATTGAGAAAGGTAAGATGTCTGTCTGACAGGATTTAAAGAATTAACTTCACATATCTAGGTGATACCAGAACATTTCTCTATTTCTTCATGGTCTCTCTTGCCTTTTCAGTTGCCACCCTGGTAAGCACTTTGTATGATGCAGACAAGTCTCCCATATTCTCCATATCTTGTTCAGTAGCTAAGGGAAGGAATGTGAAAAAGAAGCAGCATAAATTGTGGGAAATCTCAAAAAGAAGGTCTTAAAATTCTAAGGCAGCAACTTATGCAGAAATGCAAATGTTTTAATTTATTCTGTGATTTTAAATGGATTTATTTGAACACTGCATTGTCCTCATTGTTATTTAGCACATGAAAATATATAAAGCTTAAGAAATTTCACATTTGTAAGAAGTGCCAAGGATTGTAGTAGCACTGTCACATTCTATCATTCTTTCTTTATTTAGATGCTGATTACAGTATCCAAATACCAAGCTATAGAAAATATTTTTCAAACAGTAACATCTGGCTCTTTGGCAGACTTCTCAGGCATTTGTGTTGGAATCATTGGAAATACCACATTATTAGACTGATGAGGAAATCTTTATGGGCTGCTTAGAGGCATTTTTTTCTTACTCTTTTACTTTTTTCATTTGAAACATTTTTATAATTTATTATTTGTCTAATTGTGTTCTCCCAAAATAATTTGAGGTCACTTGTTATGATTTTCATGTTTATAAATGGGAATAGAGTGAAAAGGGTAAGCTTAGACAGGTTCATTTTAATTATTTTTAGGTAGGAAGGTAGAATGGTCTAGAGGTTAAACCTAGGACTAAGATTCAGAAGATTCCCATCTCTGCCTCAGATTTCATATGAGTTTAAGCAGGTCATTTTACTTGTTTGTGCCGATTTCCTCTTTGATAAAACAGGTATACTACTGTCTGTTTTACTTCTGAGAGGTATTGAGATTAAATCCTTCCAATCAATATAACACTTAAAGATATGTGGTTGGAAGATGCTGACGTATGCAAAGGATTATTATTTATTTTAATTGGTATGTATACATTTGTGTCCAGGCACAGATTTAATTAAAGCAGTTATTTTTCTATGTGAATTTAGTGTAAACTATACAAGCTCTCGTCTTGTCTGTTGTACTATTATCTATTCACAAAGTGGCTTATAATATAAACAAATGTTGTTTGCACACAAAATGTTTAAGGATAACTTAGACTGCAGCCATCTCTTGATATTTGTGATCTTGAGTATATTGGTATCTTCTGTCAATAATAAAGGCTATTGGTTAGGTTGTAAAGCTCCATTGCCCAAGAGTGCTGTATTTTGAAGTCATCTGTCATGGATGCACTGTAGAGATAGAAGACTATTTATGTTTATGGCATTTTAAGTAACTCAGTAAAACCTTTTAGAATATACAGAAAAGGTTTGTTTACTGTCATCACTGCTCACTTAATCCTGTGACCTTGACATGATAGTATTCCCATAAAGCTCCCTGCGGGTAGTTCAATAAAATAGATGAACATCAGAATCTAATGATTGTTGCAGTTTCAGGAATAAACTGCCTTATGCCATAAATATGACTTATACATTCAATATTATAAAACATTGCTATGTAACAAATTATCTAATTTGTTGGATTATTAGGAAAACCAGAAAAAGACACGAAGGAATATGCACATTATTGGTGAATTTGAGACTATAAACAATCAGTTTTTAAGCGTTCTTTGTGTATACTATACCAATAGACTGATGTAAAAAAAAATTCTTAGTGATAATTTCCAATAGTAAACTATTTTTTTCTTTCATTATATAACACATGCATATTTATTAATTTTAAGAGTCTAGCAGTTAATTTTTCCCCATTTAGCTCCTCTCAAATTTGGGAGGAGAAAGGGTTTCCGTGTTTTCTGTTTGCTTGCTTGTTTGTTGTTGTAGGGCTTTTTCTAAATCTATTACCCTGATGTCTAGGAAAGATTAATTTTAAAATGAGTAGAATCCACCGGTGGGTAACAGCAAAAATATATATATATATGGAGGAAGCAAAATAATCAGAAGTGAATTTTCTTAGGCCCAATCTACAGAAATCTGCTGAGAAGAATTTATTGAAGTATTTGAGGCAATGTCTACACTACTACTTATGTTGTACAGGGAGATGAATATTCCACCCCCCTGAGCCATATAAATTACACCGGCATGAGCGCTAGTATGCACAGCGTTATGTTGGTGGAAGAGCTACCACTGCTCATTTGGGGCGGATTAAGTATCTTGACAGGGGAGCTCTTTCCCATCAGCTACACGAGAGAGCTTATGGTAGCGCAACCAGTGCTTAATTTGTAATTAAACAGGTGCCGGGACTCAAGCTATTTTTTTACTTTCATAACTGACGTGGCAAGCCAGTCAGGTGCCGGGGGCTATCAACTGCCAAGCCTACAGGTGCCGGGGCTCAGCCTTGGCAAGCCCTGGTACAAATTAATTACTTGATGCAACTGCATCAGTACATTTGCATAGCTGTAAGCTCTCACATGTAAGGCCTTGTCTACTGGCAGCGATCGATCCAGCGGGGGTCGATTTATCGCATCTAGTCTAGACGCAATAAATTGACCACCAAGCACTCTCCCGTCGACTCCGGTACTCCACCAGGGCGAGAGGTGCAGGCGGAGTCGACTGGAGAGTGTCAACCGTCGACTTATCGCAGTGAAGACACCACAGTAAGTAGATCTAAGTACGTCAACTTCAGCTATGTTATTCATATAGCTGAAGTTGCGTAACTTAGATCAATCCTCTCCCCCTAGTTTAGACCAGGCCATAGGGACTCTTTGTAGGTGAATCCCTTTGCTATATTAGGGATGTAATTTGTACCCAGAGTGACTCGTATATTATAGTGTTGCCCCTTTTCGACCTGAGCAGCTAGTCAAAGTTCAGGGCTCTGGGGATGTTACAGTTAGTAGGAGAAATTGGTGGACAGGTATTTCTTTGATGCAGTCTTGTTTATTTAAAAGGTATGTACAAAATCCTGCTTCTCTCAACTAAGGAGGAACCAAAAACAAGAGGAGCAGTTTCTTAGCTTGCAATACCAAGACTCTTTAGCTGATAGACCCAAAAGTTCTCTCTCTAGCTTTTTCCGGGGTCACACTGTACTCACCAGCTTCTGCTTGGCTTTGTTGGTTTTTACCTCTCCCTCTGCCTGTTCTCAGTTTCTGTGTGTTCTCTCTCACACCCTCATAAATCCCTGGTCACAATATCCAGTGGAAACCCCTGCATACATGGTGCTAGTTTCTGGGCAGATTCTATTAGGCTTTGTTTTAGGTGTGGCCTCTTAACTGTCTTAAATGAAGGGCATGTTTGGTTCAAATCAGTTTGAATGATGTTTTAACTCAGTCCATAATGAGGTATCACCCAGCTCATAACAACACACACACCCCAACCTAGCTTTGTTCATCATCCCGATGAGGCCTAAAATAGGAAAACACAATACCTGTATATACAGTGTCTTTTGTCAGAATAGTTTCACATCATGAACATAAAATAACTTTATTCCCACCCAAATCACTTTGGGCCTTTTCTGTCCATGCAGGGCCGGCTCCAGGCACCAGCTGAGCAAGCTCGTGCCTGGGGCGGCAGATTAAAAGGGGGCGGTGGCATTCCCTGGAATCCTTTTTTTTTTTTTTTTTTTTTGCACTTTGCTGCTTCGGCTGCCCCACAGGTTTAACCTCAGATGACTACCATTGAGATGGATGGAGAAAAAACCTTCCATGAAGCAATGGCTATTCTGCACTACTACATAGCTAACTGTTGTAGTTGTGGAAGACTGTACACTGAGGAAAAATAATTTCTTCCATAATAGCCTTTCAAGTTGAGATGGATAGTAAAAAGGTAGCTTATCTGATTCATCAGAAAGCTTCAAATTATGTTGTCTCCTTGTGGGCCTAGATGAAACATGAACTGTTTCTTTCCAGGTGAACATTGTTTTTTATCTTTAAAGGTCTTTCCTTGGTGTTGATATTCAGTGTATCAAAGACATAGAATTGCAGTTGAATATTCTAGGAATGAAAGAAATGCAGAAAAATCACAAGTTAGATGTTGTTACAGTATGATAATCAAATTTTCTGTCTATGGCCTCGATGAGAACCTCTGCTATATAGTAACTCTGCTAACAAAAGCAGCTAGTCTGGTAAAATGAAGAAAAGAGTAGTAGGCTTAGTTTAAAAGGTATTGCTTCGAGCTGTTCGAGAATGGAGCACTATGTTCACTTCAATGCAGATAGAAGGGCATTATGAACAGGGAAATATTTTTTACATAGAAATTATTGTATTCCCATTGTTTTTATACTGGTCTCTTGCTTCATCAGATCGATGATATGGTTTGGCTTTGCACCTCAACTTTTGGATTAGTGACACCTTGCATATATTTTATTCCTTATGTCTGAGTAAACATCATCTTTCATAGAAAGACATAGATGCCTAAACTCGGCTGGAGGCTTGTTTGAGGGAAATACATCCCCCATGTGTCTAGGCTTAAGAAACTCAGTTTCCTTTATGGGTTGGTAGAGCTACAGGCTGTATGCTTGGTTCTGGCTGCAATATTCTCAGTATTTTAAAGTCAAATGTAGATTCTACAGGCAGCTCAGCTGTGATTGTATATAATATCTGAAAAATAAAAGGGTATTACAGCCTGCTTTGTCAAAAAGTAGCTTTTCTCAAACTGCAGAAGGTTCTGCTGGACTCTTTCAAATTTCTATTTTCATACAAAACAAAGGCCTTCTTCCTCATGCATATCATGTTCCAGTAGTATTGGAATAGTTTCTTTCATTATCTAAAAATGCTATGACTGGCTTTTCAAAAGATATTTTGACAACCATTACTGTTTTCCAGGAAGAAGTATGTAAGATCTTTCTTTGCTTCCCTCTAATCAGTTCCTCCAGGACTCCTCTATATACATACGCCAGTTAAATGCCAGGTACAATCATGGGATCGGAAGTTAAACCTAAATCAGAGGGCCATTCAATAGATGTCTTGCCCATTACTTCAGTAGGACCAGAATTTGTCCATGAGTGTTGAGTATATTGGTGGGGCCTCTGTTCTAATCCATTAATTAATGCCTGCTGCCCATTGCATTTTGTTTCACTAAAATGGTCTTTCTAGTGGTTATCATCCTTAGCCAGGCAGATAGTAAGTTCCAAGTTCAATTTGTTGTTCTTTGGGTTAATGCACATGTCCATTCCACTGTAGGTATGTGTGTCCCTCGTGCACAGTTGTCAGAGATTTTTCCCTCAGCAGTACCCATCAGGGGAGTGTGAGTGCCCTCTGATGCCTTGCACCACTGCATGCAGGTATAAAGGACCCCAACCCCCGACAGTTCTTTCCTACTGCCAGTGATGGTTGTTGGAGCTCTGATCTTTGTAGTTGTAATTTTCTAGAGCAGGATTCCAGTTCCCAGCTGGATACTGGACTCGGTACTGAACTAATGCCTCGTTCTCCTGGCTTCATGGCCTTTTACTCATGCAACAAGTCTGTGCCAATGAGTAACCCTCACCTCAGCTGCCTTAAGTGTCTTGGAGAGGCATCAAAGAGTCCTGTGGCACCTTATAGACTAACAGACTTATTGGAGCATGAGCTTCCGTGGGTGAATACCCACTTCGTCGGATGTAACACGGCTATCCCTCTGATACTTGGAGAGGCATGTGAGTGACAAATTTCACATTTGTAACGGGTTCAAACCCCAATCAAAAAAGGACAGGGCTGCCAGACTCAAGTACCTGCTTATAGAGCCTGTGCTAGAACAACGCTTCCTTGGCTCTCATCCCCTAATGCGCCTACTCTACTCGCACTACATTGATGACATCTTCATCATCTGGACCCATGGAAAAGAAGCCCTTGAGGAATTCCACCATGATTTCAACAATTTCCATCCCACCATCAACCTCAGCCTAGACCAGTCCACACAAGCGGTCCATTTCCTTGACACTACTGTGCTAATAAGCAATGGTCACATAAACACCACCCTATACCGGAAACCTACTGACCGCTATACTTACCTACATGCCTCCAGCTTCCATCCAGGACACACCACACGATCCATTGTCTACAGCCAAGCTCTAAGATACAACCACATTTGCTCCAATCCCTCAGACAGACAAACATCTACAAGATCTCTATCAAGCATTCTTAAAACTACAATACCCACCTGCTGAAGTGAAAAAACAGATTGACAGAGCCAGAAGAGTACCCAGAAGTCACCTACTGCAAAACAGGCCCAACAAAGAAAATAATAGAACGCCACTAGCCGTTACCTTCAGCCCCCAACTAAAACCTCTCCAGCACATCATCAAAGATCTACAACCTATCCTGAAAGATGATCCCTCACTCTCACAGATCTTGGGAGACGGACCTGTCCTCGCTTACAGACAGCCTCCCAACCTGAAGCAAATACTCACCAGCAACCACACACCACAGAACAAAAACACTAACCCAGGAACCTATCCTTGCAACAAAGCCCGATGCCAACTCTGTCCACATATCTATTCAAGTGACACCATCATAGGACCTAATCACATCAGCCACACCATCAGGGGCTCATTCACCTGCACACCTACCAATGTGATATATGCCATCATGTGCCAGCAGTGCCCCTCTGCCATGTACATTGGCCAAACTGGACAGTCTCTACGCAAAGAATAAATGGACACAAATCTGACATCAGGAATCATAACATTCAAAAACCAGTAGTAGAACACTTCAACATCTCTGGCCATTCAGTAACAGATTTAAAGGTGTCAATTTTGCAACAGAAAAGCTTCAAAAACAGACTCCAATGAGAAACTGCTGAACTAGAATTGATATGCAAACTAGATACAATCAATTTAGGCTTAAATAGAGACTGGGAATGGCTGAGCCATTACACACATTGAATCTATTTTCCCGTGCTAAGTATCCTCACAGCTTCTTGTCAAACTGTCTTAAATGGGCTATCTTGATTATCATCACTACAAAAGTTTTTTTTCTCCTGCTGACAACAGTTCATGTTAATTAATTAGCCTCTTAGAGTTGGTTGGGCAACTCCCATCTTTTCATGTTCTCTGTATGTATATATGTCTCCTCACTATATGTTCCATTCTATGCATCTGAAGAAGTGGGCTGTAGCCCACGAAAGCTTATGCTCAAATAAATTTGTTAGTCTCTAAGGTGCCACAAGTACTCTTGTTCTTTTTGCGGATACACGGCTGCTACTCTGAAACCTGTGCTTCACCAGCTATCAAAACCGTCCTGCTCAGAATGAGTACCAAGTGTCAGTGTTGATTAGGAAGTCTCCCCCTGTTCTGAGTCCAGAGGCAGATCCTCATTGCTGGCACCTAAGGAAAGACAACTTAAGTCTCCCCAAGAGTCAGCACCAAGGACTTTAAAGTCTACAATGAAGACAGCGAATGGAGGCAAGGACTCAGAGATGTGCTCCAAGAAGAGGCACTCCCAAGACCAGTCCATAAGCCAGGAGGGATTGCTGACTCTGGAGCCCAGGAAGGGTCCATTAAAACAAATCCCTGAAGGATCAGTGGACCTTTCAGTACTGCAGACTTGGTAGTCCTTTCCAGTGCCAAAGCTACCCCGAAGCTTTCAAAGCAGTCAGTTGGTTTAACCTATCAGTGCTGACTTTCCTTGCTGGTCAAGAAACTCACCTGTGATCAATCAATACTCTGAGGTCCTTCTCCTCCTCTGTTACTTCCAAGTGATGCATCCCCAGTTTATAACAAAAATTCTTGTTAATCCCTAAATGCATGACCTTGCACTTTTCACTATTAAGTTTCATCCTATTACTATTACTCCAGTTTACAAGGTCATCCAGATCTTCCTGTAGGATATCCCAGTCCCTCTCTGTATTGGCAATACCTCCCAGCTTCGTGTCATCTGCAAACTTTATTAGTACATTCTTCAGTGGACTGATGGGTAGAAGCTGCAGATGTTTGTGTGGGAGTTTCCTTTGCCCCTCCACAATAGTCAGTCAATCTAGTCACAGATGCATTGGGTCTAGGCTGGGGAGGTCACTTAGGTCCCCTTCAGACTCAGGTTCTAAGTTTTCATATAAATTATCAGGGAGTTTTGGACCATCCATTTCGCTTGCATGGCATTCCTTCCAAATATCAAGGGGTGGAACTTGTCTGGTACTCACAAACGACACAGCAGCCATGTTCTATGTAAACAAATGGGGAAGGGGGCATTCATCAGAGTTGTACAAACGGGCAGTCCTCCTTGGAATTTGTGCATTGCCAGTTCCATCAGCTTGAGAGCTGCTTACCCTCCAAGAGTTCAAAACATGCTGGCAGATTGCCTGAACAGGTCACTCCCCAAGTAGCCTGTTTGCAACAAGAACAAACAAAAATGTCTTTTTTTTTTTTTTTTTTTGTTCCTGAGTGGATCACAACCCAGGTTCACTGACAGATGCTTTCCTCCTACCCTGGTCAAAAAGTTTGCTGTATGCCTTTCCTCCAGTTCCGCTCCTGCCCAAAGTCTTGTCCAGTGTCCAGCTCACCATATTCTAATAGCCCCAACGTGGCCCTGGCAACAATGGTTTTCAACTACTAGCCCTATTGGTCAGACTTCTACTGCCACTCCCGAGAAAATGTGGATGTGATCTCCCAGGACCACAGCTTTCTCCTTCATTCCAGCCTTCAGACCCTTCAGACCTGATAGCATGGATGCTTCATGGCTGACAAAATCAAAACGAGTTTGCTCTAAGGAGGTGCAGGAAATTCTTCTAAATAGTAGGAAGCCTTTAACTAGGTCTTTTTATTGCTAAATGGAAGAGATTTTCTGTTTGGTCCATACAAAGAGGCATTCCCCCATCTCAAGATCCAATTTGCCATAATTTGGACTAGTTTTGTTTCTGAAACAAGAAGGATTAGCTCTTAGATCCATCAGAATGTATTAGACCAGTGCTTCTCAAAGTCAGGCTGCCGCTTGTTCAGGGAAAGCCCCTGGTGGTCCGGGTCAGTTTGTTTACCTGCCGAGTCCGCAGGTTCGGCCAATCGCGGCTCCCACTGGCCGCGGTTCGCCGCTCCAGGCCAATGGGGGCTGCAGGAAGGGCGGCCAACGCATCCCTCGGCCCGTGCTGCTTCGCACAGCCCCCATTGGCCTGGGCCGGCAATAGGCCGAACCTGTGGACGCGGCAGGTAAACAAACCGACCTGGCCTGCAAAGGGCTTTCCCTGAACAAGCGGCAGACCGGCTTTGAGAAGCACTGCATTAGACAACTATCTCAGCTTTTCACCCTCCTTTGGATAACCAATCAATTTTTTCAAATCCTATGACCATCAGATTTCTAAAGTGTTTGCTCAGATTATACCCACAGGTTCACAGCTTGGTTCCACAGTGGAGTTTAAATTTAGTTCTAGCAAAATTGATGGGTCCCCACTTTGAGCTGCTAGCAATTTGTTCTCTGCTACACCTGTCTATGAAGGTGGCTTTCTTGGTTGCTATAACCTCGGCTAGGAGAGTTGGAGAGCTGCAAGCTTTACAAATCAGAGCTTCCCTATTCAATTTTCTTTAGGAACAAGATTTTATTTCAACCTCGTCCAAAATTCCTGTCTAAATTGGTTTGCTGTTTACACAATAATCAAGCAATGTATTTACCCACTTTCTTTCCAAAGCCTCATTCAAGTAAAAGGGAAGAAAAGCTACATAGTCTAGATGTTAGAAGAGCTTGGACTTTTGATCTGGATTGGACTCAGCCTTTCAAGTCTTTATCTCAGCTCTTTGCTGCAGTTTCAGACAAAGTAAAGGGCCACCCAGCTGAGTTTCCAGCTGTATTTGTTTATAATGCTGATTGGCTGATATTGCACCTCCAAATAAAATGGTGGCTCACTCACCCAGGTCGCAGGCAACTTCTGCAGCTTTTCTGGCTCATGTATCTATACTGGACATTTGTAGAGTGGTAACCTGTGTGTCAGTCCATACACTTCTCTCTCATTATGCCATCTCTCATCAATCTAGAGACAATGCCAGATTTGGATGTGTGATCCTACAGTCCCTGTTCAAGTAGACTCTGAGCCCACCTCCAGTTTGAACTTCTTGTGAGTCATCTACGATAGACATGTGCCACCACTCGAAGAAGAAAAATAGTCACCTACCTTTCTGTAACTACTGTTCTTCGAGATGTCCAGTCCATGACCTACCTTCCTTCCCCTCTCAATCGGAGTCTTTCTGATAGGAAGGAACTGATGGGTGTAGGAATAGCGCAGCCCTCTATACCTGCATACAGTAATACAAGGGCTCCAGAAGGTGTTCACGCAGCCCCGACAAGAACTGCTTAGGGAAAAATCTCTGACAACTGTGCACACGGCATGCACACACCTCCAGTAGAAAAGAAAGGTAGGTAACAGCTTTTTGCCCTCAGTGGTTGTGGAGTTCCATTTTTCCTCCTCCTTCATATTTCTTAAGGAGAGGTCATTCTCCTCTAATTATGTACAGAGCACACTTTGTTTTTCTATTTTTCCAAAGTTTCATCATTTTTTGGTATATGAGGACAGTCCAAAGGGAAAATAATATCATGTCAGCATTTGTCTAAACAGATAGCTGAATGCATTTCAAAGTTTCCATATCCCAAATATACACAGCACTAATGCAAAGCTTTTTTTTTTTTTAACATACTTATTGTCTAGAGGCACAAGTTTGCTTATATGTCTGCTTTGGCAAAGCAATTTTGCTGTCCATCTTTAGTTGATACTCCTCAAACCTCTTAGGGGAGTTTAATGCTGACTGATCTCCAATACTGTGCATCTGGAGAGACACATTTAATAAAGGCGAAAAATAGATTAATTACTGTAAACTGGAATATCTGAATGTAGAATATTTGTCTCCAAATATCCGTACTCAGTTTCTCTCTATCCTGCTTTTTCTTTGGACTTTTTCTGATTCCAGATAGGTGGTGTAGGTAGGTATACTTCCTTTTATAGATGCAGTCTTGGTATCATTGACCACCCTAAATCAAAATTTTAACCAATCTGGATGGTTCTAAATCCACTTTTTTAAATGGTTTGCACATCAAGAAAAGAGTGGCTCTTTCAGTGTATTATATATTGAGAGAACTCCAGTTACTTAAAACTAATCAATGGATTTTCTGTGTGTACTAATCTCAGAAAATTATTTCTGAAATCTTTTACATTCTCTTATCTTTAATTCCTCACAATATATACAGCTAATTTGTAACACTACCTTTTGGGAATACAGACAAACTCCACTCTCTAGAAACCATGGTAATGTTGAAATGAAAAGGGTCACAGTGGACAGTACTTTCCAACAGAACATCTAATTCTGTAACTTGTGGCTCCCAGCAACACTTACAAGATGTTTAATCGCAAGAGATAATGCAATTAAAGGGCACTTTTACCACATTTTTAAAATGTGGTTCTTCTCTGAAAGGTGTTTAACTGATTCTGTGTCACATTTACTCTGTTTACAAACAAAAAATGACTAATAGGATTGTGTGGGTTTAAATGAGAACCTAATTTAGGCTGAATAAGGAGGTCTGCACACTTTTAGGCTCCACTCATGCATGCACACACTCACATACAAACAATAATTAAATAAATTTTCAACTTTTTAAACTCTGTCAGTTAATCAAACTACTTCTCCTAAAGGCTGGACTGAGGTCCTTTTAATGATTATTCGGTTTACTAACTACTAGCTCTTTAAGTTCACCATAATAGTCAAGCAGGGGTTCTTTCTATCTGTCATCATCACCACTAGTAAAGATTTGACAAGCCAGAACGTACCCTGTCACTTTAATGGGTAGAATTGCACTTCATGGGTGCTTCCCTTTGCATTATAGTAACCCATCTCCAGGACTATATAAACTATGAGACCAAAAACTGGGATTCATAGCAGTCGATATACATATTAATGTCCCAACAACTCATCGATAGTTGTTCACTGCTCCCTCACTTGCCATCTAACTGGCTGGCATGAGTTCAGTCCAAACTTCAAGTAGGTATCTGTGTGCCCAGGAGCCAGTTCCTTTTCAAATATCTGGGCTTGTTAATCAACAAGGACAAGTCGGTCTGCTCTCTAGTACAGTGGCCAGGGTGTTCCTGTCATAAGCCAGGTACCACACAATGCTAAATATTTGTGCAGCTCTCAAAGCCCATCTGCGCACAACAGTAAGAAACCATCTTTCCCTCCTTGGACACATGACCTACATGTACGTGATTTGGCACAGCAGGCTTCATCTCAGGAAGCTGCAGGGCTGGTTAAGGTTGGTTAATTCCCTGTCTCATCATCCACTAGACATGCCGGTTCATATGCTTGCAGGAGTCCTAGCATCCTTAGACAGTGTGGACATGGGAGTTCTCTTTACCCTGCTTGTGCCCACAAAGACTGTCATTATTGACACTTCTTTATGTTGGGAGCTCACCTAAATAAGAACTATGAATCGAGGACTATAGTCCTATCAACTTGGAATCAAAGACTATGGGTTGCATCAAGATCTAGTTCTCCACGTATTGCATTCAATTAATCTTGCATGTTGTTTTTCTCCCTCATATTAAAGAACTGACCTTACAAGTAGCACCAGCTTGGCCTTGCCAGCATTGATTTTCCACTTTTCTGAAACTATCAGTCAGGACTCCATTGGCTGTTCTTTGGGATCCCAACATAATTTTCTAGGACCAAGGTCAAATGCTACATCCCAACCCATCCACTCTCCATCGCAGGGCATGGATGCTCCAATGTTAACGCCTCAAGAGGTGGGGTGTTCTGTGGACATACAAATGAAGAAGTCATCTACAAGTAATCTTACCTGTTGTAGTGGTGTTACCCGGGGTTCTTTCAACCCAAAGTTCTTGGTAACTTTTACTCTGTGCAAGGTGGTGTCAGGAAATAAATCAGGGGAGACACGGCCATCTGACCGATAGATTGCTGGCACAAACAGGACAACACAAGAGTGCTTTCATTTAAAGCTACACTTTACTTAGTCTCAAGCACTTACACACGTCCGCAACAGATTAGTAAAACACCCCCAACCCTTGATAATTACCAAAGCTGCATGTGGCTCTCAAGTGAAACAGCGGCAGGCTTCCAGTGGCCAAATCTTCCGTCTGCCGGTGGGGACCGCAAGGTGTATCCAGAGGGAGAGTCCAAAGAGAGTCCCCAAACGAGTCCAACTATCTCAAGCTTTTTCCCCTTATTTATACATTAGTAATAGAATGACATGTCCCTTAAAGAAAACTTGTTAAGCAAGCAGTTCCAATGGGCAAGCAAGAGGCTCCTTCTGATTATTGATTAACCAGAGGTGGGTTTTTCCAGAGTTTGCAGCCTTGAGACCCCAATAGACAATTCCTGTGGTACATCCTGCTCTTTTAAAATGCATGCATCAGCAACTTCAACACAATTCTTAACAGGAAGGACGCGGGGTCAAGTTGCCCTTTCTGTGGCACCCCAAACTCTCCCCCCCACCCCCGTCTTGGTCAAGCTGAGACTGCTGAATGGCCAATTTATAGCTTGCTGACTAGGTTGCCTTTAACAATAAGCCATAGTGGTTTCAGGCACTTTACTGGTTTGCCAAAAAAACTTCCCCTTCAGTGGGAGTGTTTTTCTCTATGGGTGCAGTAGAAAGGTTTTTCACCAGTCTTGGCCTCAGTCCAGCATGTTTTAGATATTTGTTTTCCTGAAGCAACAAAGCCTCTCTGTTAGTTCCCTCAGAGTTCACCTGACATCTGTCTCCCTGCAACTGGTTGGCCACTCACTATTTTCTAACTCTATATCAATCAGATTCCTAATGGGATTAGACAGGTAGTATCCCCATATCCTGGATCCCACTCCTCCCTGGATCTTGATTTTGGTGGGCAAGTTCCTAATTAAGGTTGTCTCAGAGTTCTACCGCATCAGGCAATATACTTACTGGCATTCTTTCCTAAGCCCCGTTCTTAGTAGAATGAAGAACGGCTTCATATTGTGGATGTCAGAAGGGTATTGTTTTTTTACTTGGATGAGATCATTTAGATCATCATCTCAGCTGTTTATTTCAGTTGCTGACAGGATGAAAAGCCTCCTGGGCTCTTGACAAAGGATTTCATCCTGGATGTCTTCCTGCATAATAAATCTGTGTTACAACATTTCCAAAGTACCTCCACCAACCAGGGTGGTAGCATGCTCCACAAGAGCCCAATCAGCTTCCTCCACTTTCCTGGCTCAGGTGCTTCTTAGGGACATTTGTAAAGCTGCAACAGGGTCGTTGGTGCATACTTTTACAGGTCATTGTGCTATAGCTCAACAATCCAGAGATTATGCAAAATATGGACAAGTAGTTCTACAGTCATTGTTCAGGTAGGTTCTGAAATGTTCCTCCACTTCGAATGCTTGAGAGTCACCTAAAGTGGAATGGACATATGCAATCACTTGAAGAAGAAAAAAATGGTCACTAACCTGTTCTGTAACTGTTGTTCTTTTGAGATGTGTTGAACATGTCCATTCCATTACCCACCCTTTACCTTCCCCTCTATAATGGAGTCTTTATCTGTTAAGAAGGAACTGATGCGGGTTAGGGGCAGTGCCGCCTTTTATAATCAGACACCAGCATGAGAGTGCTAAGGGTGCATGCAGCACCAAAGGGTACAGCTAAGGGGAAAATCGCCAGCTCTGATGCACGCTGAAGTGAAATGGACATATCTTAAAGAACAACAGAACAGGTCATTTTCATGTTTTATTCCTTGAAGCGAGGGTTGTTATTCTCCAGTTTTTATGCTCAGGTGTGAAATTACCATTGAAAGTAGAATGTACCAGAGACTGATTTTTAGCACAAAAATGTGCTCAATTCTTATGCACTGAAGTCAGATCAGTAGTGCTTTCACAACCCAGAAAGTAGATAGGAGTGCAGCAGGTCTTCTTTCTTTGCACTGTCAGAATCACTGGTTCTCTCTGCTCTTCCAGTGAGACAAGAGATGCAGCAGCAGAACGTGGCAGAATGAAACTGCTGGTCCATGGAAGAGAAGTACTGCCAGTCCAACTTCAGTGCAGAAACCTTATGCTCTGAAGTCCTTTATGTGCTGATGTCAGACCATTGATTTTGTGGAAAATATAAACTCTGCTGCAGCTTCTGATGTCCACAAAATCAATAACAAAATTTATAATTTTGTGCCAAGACCCAGCAGAGTTTTGAGGGTCATTGGTTAAATTGGGAGGGAGGGAAGAATGATATCATGCCTCAACCTTTCCTCATCTTTTAAATTACTACTTTCCCTTCTTTTTTGTCCCCTCAACCAGCAGTGATAAGAAAAAGTTTAGTGTCACGGGATCTGTGTAGTCATGGATTCTGTGTCTCCTTCCTCAGATTATCCCCAAACCCGCTTGTGCATGCCCACTGATTTGGACCTGATTTTATGCTCCCTTTCACAACACATGGGAATTTCAGAGGCTCTTCCCCTTCACAGCCCCACTGAAGACCTTAAGGAGTGCAGAGCACCTTGTGTTGGCCCTTTGCACTGAGTGAATTTCACTTTAAAACAATATTATAATTTTACACCAAGTAGAAAGCAGCATAACTTGGGTGTGTCTTCTTCAGTAATATATGGATTTCCTGGGACTGATAGGTGGGTGCAAAACTAAATAATTTTCATAACAATTCATTTTCTCAAACTTATTTTTTGCTGGTAATTAATCTATTATGCTCTAATATAAAAGGCAGGGCCGGCTCCAGGAGTTTTGCCGCCCCAAGCAGCAAAAAGAAAAAGGAAAAAAAAAGTCGCGATCGCGATTTGCGGCACTTCGGCAGCAGCTCTACCTCCGCTGCTTCAGTGTTTAGCAGCAATTCGGTGGCTGGTCCTTCGCTCCCAGAGGGAGTGAGGGACCCGCCACCAAATAGCCGGATATGCCGCCCCAAGCACCTGCTTGTTGGGCTGGTGCTTGGAGCCGGCCCTGATAAAAGGGCAAGCATGTGTGTTGTGCACTATTCCCCTAAGCTTAAGGTTACCAGTATGGGATCGACCTCTGTGTTTCAGTAATTCTGTAATTACATATTTATTCAGTATGATGGCTGCTGCACATTTTCAAAGGTTCCTCATTTCCACCCGCACATGCACTTAAGATAGTTTTAAGATGCAAAGTATACTTTTGTTTTTAAATTGTAGATATAAAACAATGGCAATACATTTACAGAACAAGATTTAAGTAATGTTAAATGACTAATTTCAATGCACAAAAGCAAGAAAATTAAGAGGCAGAGTTATGGTAAAATATCAAGTTTCATGTCAGTGCTCAGTCAAGCCATTGTACACGTTACACTTGTAAACAGCATGTGTAGTTTTCCAGATTTTCTTCAGCATTGTCTCTTAATTTCCTTGAATTTTGTGGTTGAAATTATTTAAACATTTGACTTTTGATAGTTATATCTCTTATTTCTCCCCTGAGAGGTCTCTAATATAACCTAATGTGTGTGTCTGGGTATACGTTTTCTGAGAGATTAATTGGGTAATGTAGAAAATACTTTATGTATTTTTTAAACTGGTCATGAAAGCAATAGGGGAAGAAAAATGATGCATTATTTCCATGATCTAAATGCTCTGCAGCAGCAGCTGAGCTGCTCACTGTTATTCAATGCTACATTAACTTTTCCATTAATGCTGGTGCTATATAATATGAAGCCCTTAAGCATTATAAAGTTGCTGTCTGATTTTTGTTCCTTGATGTAGCTGTTGTATTTGCATGTTACAACCATTAGACGGAATAACCACCATTATTCCCTTTTAGAAGGATGTTTCCTCTTTATTTTGAATATAGTTAGGTCTAAGAATGTCTCAAAAGAAAATGGATCTGTTAACATTTTCACTCTAAACTCTGATATCAGAGGGGTAGCTGTGTTAGTCTGGATCTCTAAAAAGCGACAGTGTGTCCTGTGGCACCTTATAGAGTAACAGACATATTGGAGCATAAGCTTTCGTGGGTGAATACTCACTTTGTCAGATGTACTGTTTTCTTAGTTGTTTGCCATTGCTGATCTTATCTTGGTGATCACTGGCACATAAGTTGTCGGTAAGGATTTTTTGTTTCTGTGTTGTTGGTTTTCAGACAGAAATCTAACAACTGGGGAAATCAGTCCAAACAATGGACAAAAATAACATGATTCTTGGGAAATATTTTCACAAAATTATTAAAATATAGTTTTTAAACTATCTAGGTTTATAATTTTGAAGAATAGCTTCTGATCATGTGCAGTAGTACTTTTCATATTTATATTTTTCTAGATATCAGTACAGTGTTGAAACATTTTTCTATAATTGTATAATGTACGTTGACTAGAATAGTAATTAATCTCATTTGTCAACGTTTTTGTAATCTGGCCATATCAAGACACAGATATAAAAATAGAAACAGTGTATGTAGTCAGTGCTATAACAAATCAGAACATGTGTTCATAATGCTTCAGAGGAAGGCAAACCACCCTCAACCACCAGACCTCTCCCTCCCTCCCTACCCATTGCGGAAAATACACCTGATTGTACAATCTATTTGAGAGCGAGATTCCTTCCTGAGCATCACAGGTGATCAGTTTTATGCCCTAAAGAATGAGGTTAGATTCTCAGCTCTGCCACTGACCACTTGTGTTAACACTGAGCAAGTCACTGCCACCCCGTGCCTCAGTTTCCCCTCATCTGTAAAACAGGGGAATGATCCTTCCTTCCTTTGTAAAGTGCTTTGAGATTTATGGATGAGAAGAGCTAAGTATTAGTATTAATTGATTATCTTATTACAAAGAAAGTTTTGGGTGGGTTTTTTTCGGGGGAGAGGGGAGTTGCTTTGAATCATTTCATTTCAGGCATGCCCATATCTAGTGTTTGTGGAACACAGCAAAAAGTAGTCTGATCAGTTTTGTGGGTCCTCATTTGTTAGTTCAGTCAGGTTATCTCTTCCCTTTTTTCCTCTCACTTTTCATTCCTTCTTCCAAGTTAAATCATCACAGTCTCTGTAGTCTTCTATCCTATGTACACGTTGCCTTATTGCCAACATTTTTCTTTGCCCTTGTCAGACATTTCAGTGTCTGTGATGTATGGTTTTCAGATGAATAGCTGAATAAAGTACTCATATTATGGACACACCATAGTATATCATATAAGGTGTTAATAATGTCTGTATTATTTTCTAATACATTCAACAATCCTGTTTGCTTTTTTGAGTGCTACTGCATACTGGGAAAGTTATCCATGAGTCTTAGGTACTCCTTCTGAGAAGACCCTACTGGTTTAGAAACCATCTTACACAAAAAATTTAGAATATTCTTTCTTATAATGATTGTATTGCATTTATTTGAGCAGTTTCATTTGCCTCAACTTCAACTTGATTAATATGGAGTTTCTTACAATCGTTTTTAGCAATTGCTAATATGAATATCTTTGTGTCACTAACAGGTGTTCTCACTGTCCAATTTCTTACTGATCTAGCAAGAACATTTCTTGTTGTTTTGAGTTCATAATCAGATGTGGCACTTCAACATTAAATATAAATATATCATCAAACATCTTTGCCAGAGGATGTTGTGAAGGCCAAGACTATAACAGAGTTAAAAAAAAAACTAGATAAGTTCATGAAGGATAGGTCCATCAATGGCTATTAGCTAGGATGGGCAGAGATGGTGTCCCTAGCCTCTGTTTGCCAGAAGCTGGGAATGGGTGACAAGGGATGGATCACTTGATGATTACCTGTTCTATTCATTCCCTCTGAAGCACCTGGCAATGACCACTGTCAGAAGACAGGATACTGGGCTAGATGGACCATTGGTCTAACCCGGTATGGCCATTCTTATGCTTCTTATTTTTATCATCAGTTAGAAATACCTTGATTTTTTTTTATCCGGAGAGGTTATTTCTTCCTGCAGTGTATTCAGTCTCCTATTACCATGTTGTTGCCCTGTTTATCAAGTGTTTTCAAGGCCTTGGCATCTAAACTCAACAGGGATGGAGTGGTACTCAAAGGTGCTGCTGTGTATCCTTTGGCATTTGAATCATTGTGTTCTTTGGCTCTGCTGCCGTTGGCAGAAAAGACACTTCTGATTCAGGGTCATATGATCATTTTTAGGCACTTTTCATTAAAATAATATAAGGGTTTGAAAAGGCAATTGCATCTAACCTTGTCCCAAACATTACCATGTTTTGTGGGTTTGAAAACAAAAATAAGTTTAAAAAAAAACCCATAGAAATCTAAAGTTCAATATCTTCTTCTTCCATGGTCCCACATGACTTTCCTGTGTGCTCAATATTTTCATTAGTTTGAAAGGGATTTTATCAAATAAAAACATTAAATATGAACAAAACTAAAGAAACATAAGATAGAATGCCTTGAATACTGAGAAATATAACGTCCTTTAGATACTCACATTTTATTGGACAGCCTTGTTAATTTTTTTTTTCTTATCTTCTGATGTTGGAAAAATTTGCCAATGTGAAATGCTAAGCTGTTTCTTGGACGTCTTGATGTGGAGGAATGAAATATTAAGTATATCAAAATGTTCTAGATTGACAATTTTGAGACATCATTGCCCTTATATTAGTAAAAATTTAAGAAAAGATTAGCACATAAATAATTGACCAGAAAATAAAATATCCTAGTCTAATGAATGAAAGTTTTGTTAATATTTCCTGTATGAGTTCCCTTACACATTTACAGTACAACTCAAACTTTTAAGTGAACATGCAAAATTATTTTACTTAGCGTATCATTTAACAATGATTAGATGCTACGTGAATAAAAACCAAATCTCACTAGAACACTCAGTATATTTTGTTGAGAAAATAAAGTTTATGAAATAAATTTCAATATTATTTTCAATATGGCTGATGATAAATGTTCTCGTACTGAGGTTATATCAGAAAATCAATATTTTTAAAATTGAAACAGTATAGGTTTGTATTGATCCATGTGGCTAAATCAAAATGAAAGGCTTTATAACAGCTTTCTTAGACAGCCTGCTACCCAGTAATGGCAAACTATCAATTTTAGCTTTCCACTGATAAATCAGCTTGAAAATTGGATGTCAAATTTTTTTTCACTGAAGTAGTGATTTTTTTCATGCCCTTTAACCTTTCCTGATGTATTAGATTGGTTTATAAGACTAAGCTCTACCTTCCTGAAAGCAGTTGTCAAAACTGACATTTAGATGCGTTTTCAAACAATTCCTGAAGTCCTAAAACCTAATTTTATCTACTATTCTGGTATGTTAATAGAGGTGTTTGTGTGTCTAAACAAACATTAATAAATGTTTAATGCTGAAAAAAATCAATGTAATATTTCAGGTAGGTATATTCCTCCATTTTCTGATCTCAGGAGTTCATAAAGGTCAGATTCTCAACTGCAGCTTTTAGAAACTAATGCTCCAGGAAGTATTTTAGCTTTCAGTGAGTACGAGGATTGATTTCTTGCCTAACAGATTGATTTTATTTTACTTTGTGTTATGCGAGGCTTTAAAAAAAATACTAATAAGTAAATCTGTTTTAGTTACTGATTATAATTGTGGCCTGTAATCATGATTTACATGTACTTTGTTTTCTGTAAGGAGGCATGTGGGTAAGCTTTTTTTATTCAGAAAAGTGCAATAGCATACAGAATGTCTGAAAATAGACTGCAATGTCTTATGTTATAAGAGAAAGAAAACAGCCTTAAACTGTGTCTAATGCTGTAGCCCTCAATGACAGTTGACAGTGCCATACCTTTATGTCTGTACCACAGACTGTAAGTTAGCTTGAGTGGGTATTGATTGTGAAGTTTTCTGTTGTATAATTACTTTTTGCTGGGGAAAAATGTGGTGTGTATTGATCTAGATGGAAGCATTTGAGTAGCAGTTTCCCTTGGCTAATAGTGAGTGTCATCTTTCAGCCATGATAAATGGTAACATTCCGGGTCAGCATAATTACTTTGTGGTGAAATGAACCTCCTGTACCCTTCTCCTTCTTCCTCTCACATCAAGGGGCTACCATAATCATCTTTATCTGAAAGCCATGATTTACTGAACTAATCATCCTCTTAATAGAGTAGAATCTTTTTTTTTCATTGTGTGCCCAATGTAACTACAATTTTACTATTTAAAAAAGTGAACTGTTCTATTCTGGATCCTCAAATATAATTTTTTCTCTAGCTGTAGTCAATTGATCTTGACCTGCAAGAGGCCATCCCCTTAAGGCAATCTTTTAGCCTTAATGCTCAGTGTTTAAGTGGAAAGAGGAGAAAGATTCAGATGTTCAACATTTCGATACACTATTTTGTAAGCCTAAGAATCAAACGTTGTGTCTAATTTTAAATTTATGCGAATAATAGTATAGTACTGCAATGAAAACAGTGATACCAATTTACTTTCAGCATCCCCTTAATTAAAACTATGCAAACCATTGAGTGTGCTGTCCTCTGGCCGCTGCACCGAGTTTTCTTCATGAAATAAAATGCAGAGGCTGCCTCTTCAAATTATGTTGCTAGAACAGCTTTGCTTTTAATAATTGTGACATCTTATTGAGTATACAGAGTTTTAAATGCAAAACTGAAAAGGTTTTTTGTGGTTTTTTTCATTGTTCTGTATCCATTGACTTTCATTAAATGGCAAACCAGATGCCAAAACCAAGAAAATCATATTTATTACTAGAACTGAAATACTGTGATGATTTGTATTGTTTGGCCCTTCTTTAAGAAGGGGTGTTCAGTGTATTATCAATATTAAAACTTTGTAGCGTGTTGTTGAAAATGGATTCATGTTTACTTGCCAGTAGTGTAATATGGCCCCTGGGTAATGACTTTGTGTTAAGTAATGTTATTTAAAGAATATCTGGCAATAGTCTTAGATCATTTTAAGACAGCTGTGAAAGGTTTGGATAAAGGTCATTTTCTATGATTGTGCTTAGTTAAATAAATGTGAAAGGTTTCACAATGGGAATCTTGCTTTTCAGTATGCTGTCATAAATTTCCCTTTAACACATCTGGGAATACCAAGTAAAATGTAGTTGTTTCTGCCTTGAAGGCAGTATATTTTATATTTTCCTTGCTTTGTTTGTTTTCTCCTTATAATTCTGTTTATTCACATAACTAGAGTTCAAAGGTTTCACTTTGTCATAAATTAAATCCACTATTCTGTGACAGTTTGTGGGACCCGCTGGATATAATTTTCAAGTGGTTGTAACTTGAAGATTTTTGCAGAGATTTAATCATTAAAAGTGTTAAATTTTCTGACAACTCAGCCTCTATTGTGACCCTAGTGCATTGCTTGCTCCCTCCCTTGGCCACAGCTGGCCTCTTGCTGTTCACAGCTGAAAAGTGAAATCAATGCTTGGTCTAACAAAATGCAGATGAAAGCCATTCTGATCATATATAGTCATTTCCCGTAATTTTATCAGCCTTCAGTTACTTAAATGATCTCTGGAAATCATTGTTGGTTCATGTGAATACAATACCAAGTTTTGTGTTAAGATGTGCTGTCTTTTAGGAAAATAATACTTTCTTAAGCCTAGCAGTGGTATACAGCTCATACAGATGTAGAATGGCTTTCTAAAATATCATTTGCCACTTTTTTTCGAAGAAGCATTACATTCCAAATCAAACCACGAGGGTCTCCATCTAAATTCTAAAGATTTTAGAGCCAGTTGGAAGCTTGTGAATTTATTTTTTAAATGTTCTAGAATGTTCAAAGTTGAAAAGTAAAAAACTCTTAATGTGTCAATTCACATTTCCATTGTGCTCTCATCCCTTTTATTTCTATTTGAGTAAGATGGCTTGGAAAGCTATGTTGCAGTTATAGGTGGCGGTGTATGATGTAGCTTAATGCTCAAAAGGTCACAGAACTACAATGAGTTTGATGGAAAACAGCCTTTCTCCCTATTTTAAATGGTTCCTGCTTTGATTACAGGCATTTATTATAATTATCAAGAGATTAGTCTGTTGTTACAGAATCCTTGTAATGGAACCATTTAAAAGGAATATAATGGCAATTTATTGGATTTTGTAAAGGAAAAGGGAGAACTGATAAAGTGGTGTTATTTGTAAATGGATAAACTGTTGCCTAAATGTACTAATTTTTTCTTTTGTTTCACCTCGCACTTTTTTCTTCCATAGTTTTCAGTTATATAGAAAAGAGTCAGTCATAATTTTAACAAACCATTTTAAATTAAAGGTTCTTTGATTATAATATTTTAATAGCTACTTACCTACTGTGCACTTCAAAGACAATGCTGAACAGGATACAAGTATAGCAGTAAGATTGCTCCTTCCATAAATCTTGTCTTAAAAATATATACATTATAAACAGTTTATGGTTTCTTTTACCTTTGCTTTGGAATTAGTACTGTATAATAATCCTCTTTCAAAACTTGCACTCAATTTTCAGACAATGTGTTGCTGATTAGAAATAATAGTGTGTAGGAATTAGGACTATTGTTTTCGTCAGCTGAAGTATAGCTAGGGCTGGTTCAAAATTCCTTTTCTACATTAGCAACAAACCATAATACTGAACAGCTTTATAACTCACTTATAACTGGTGATAACCAATTTTCTGTTTAATTTAGTCCTAGACTAAGGTTAAATTATACTCTCTGCTCAAACAGGTTTTTTTTTTGTCTTTTCCATTCATAATATAGGTAAGCATATACATGAATTTGGATCAGTTTTTATACAGATACATAGAAACTGGCCTCTAAAGTCTATGCCTCCCAACATTTTTCCTTGTTTGTTTAGTGTTATAAATGGGTTCTTTCCAGCACTCATTACATTGTTTTATTTTCTGATATCAAGATAAATAACTCATAGAAATACAAAAATAGCACAGTTAATATGAGCACCGATTAATAAAAAAGCAGGTGGCTTAATTCTACTCCTATATTGTCAGTAATTGGTCAATATTTTGCCAGTACTTCCATTATCAATCCTTATTTTCAAGGCTTTAGAATTTGGATGTGAATATTTTCTCCACAATAGAACTGGTTTTAAAAATCTTGGTACAGATGTCAATTAGTTTAGAAAATGTCCATCCAGTCGTTCATTTTGAGTTTAAAGTTTACAAATTTACATTTTTATTGACTGCACGGATGCAAATAGTTTAAATGTATAAAGTTAGAACAGTCCAGTAATTACTTGATAAATCAGTTAAGGAATATTTATGACATAAAAGTGAACGCAGGTGAAAAACAATGTGACAT
Source organism: Trachemys scripta elegans (assembly GCF_013100865.1). Taxonomy (NCBI): domain Eukaryota; kingdom Metazoa; phylum Chordata; order Testudines; family Emydidae; genus Trachemys; species Trachemys scripta. The sequence continues at coordinate 296,798,265 of NC_048298.1, read as the reverse complement.
TTTCTTGGGGGTGTCCAGAACTGGAAGTCACCCTGTTACCCTCTGCCTTAGCAAAAGAGGGATTTATTGGTGCTCTGCTGTCTCGCAGCTCCCTGCCATCCCAACCAAACAAACTCCATAGGACTCAGCCAGTCCTAACTTTACCTTGCAGGTTAACCCTGGGTTTACTTCACTTCTTGAACTCTCCAGAAGAGTCTCTCTGCAGCATCCCCAGAAATGACACATTCACTGTCTCTAAAGAGACAGAATACACACCAGCCTAGTAGCTCAAATGAGGATGCCTTCCTCACTTCAATATAACAGCACTGAGATGAATTTATAATAAAAACAAGAATAAATTTATTAATAAATAACAAGATTGAAGTGATACTAAACAGAAGTAATAGAAACAGAATGGTTACAAATGAAACAAAAGTATAACATGCTTCTAAGAAACTGCATATAACCGTAGAAGGCTCCAAGCTTTGTCAAAAGCAGTTTTCTAACCTACAACTGCTTTTCAGCATCACCAATCTACATAATTAGGGATCCACCATTCATAGATTCAAAGAGCGCTGACATCTTTGTTCCCTCCATGTTGGATAACAAGATGTCCTTTTGCTTCTCCCTATATTCCCCAAAGTTCACGGTCTTTATCTTGAGAGTCATGGTGATCAGCTGGGGTTCACAATGCAGTGTGTTCTCTGGTGTGTTGATGCCATGCTGTTTCCTCATCTTCCAGATAACTGCTGTTTACGTCAGATGCAAATGAGCTGCCCAATGTCTCTGGCATTGCCATGCTCAATTTACATTATATACACAGGCAACCAGGCAAATCAACATTCCTTTGTGCAGAATAAACTTGTTTATCAAATCTGCCCACAAACATATTTTAGGAACATATTTCCAGCACATATACTTTATGCAACACCCATACGAACCTCATGCAGTGATATTAATGACCAGTGTGTCACCAGTTTTCATTTGATACTTCACATGACATCTTTGCAGGTAAATACTATTACAGCAATATGTTAGGTGTAGTGAGTGTGTCAGGCCTGATAGGAGCTATAGAACCGTGCCCCATCTGCCATTTGGCACTGAGAGGCTAGTTGAGTAACAAATGCCTGGTGCTTTTTTTGGCAATTAAATGCTGAAGCAAAGCAAAGGTTTTTTTGTTTTTGTTTTTATACCCACAGAGTAGTTTATTGCTCCGAGACCAGTGAAATTTACTTTACTTATAGGTCTGTCTTATTACCCTTTGATCTGAACACAGTCAAGTTTGGGCATACTTTAATTTAAGAAGGAGTTCCATGCCATGGGTCCTGCTGCTGAGAACACTGCCCTGTCTGACCAAGCAGTAAACAAATTACCCAGTGTCTAGATGAACTTGGGGCTTGGATGAGAGCTAGCTGATTGAGTTGCAATCAGAAAAGACTGAGGTAATGTTGGTGGGCTGGGGGAAGAAGGTGAAGAGTTGTATGGACTTATATCTGTACCCCTCATAGAGGGGTGTGACTGCCATGTGGAAAACAGTTTGGTGGTAGTGCTAGAACCTATGCTGCTCCTGGATGTTCAGGTAGTTGCTGTAGCCAAGAGTGCTTTTCTCCATATCCTCCGTGCAAGACAAGCACAACCCTTCTCTCCAATGCAGACTTTCACATAATGACCAATGCCTTTGTTTCTTCAAGATTAGATTGCAGTATTTGCAGTACTTGGGGCTATACCTTGAAACCATTCAGAAGCAGAAGCTAGTGCAGAACTTTGCAGGCTGCTTACTCAGCAGACTCACATGTTGGGAGCACATGAAACCAGTGTCCAATGATCTGCTCTGGCTTCCAGTAAGCTTCCAGGTAAAGTTCAAGGTTTTGGCTTTAACCTCTAAAGCGCTAAATAGTTTGGGACCTGGTTTATCTGACAGATTGCCTTTCCCTCCGTGGTGTACTGCCACAGTTAAGATCAGCAGTGGTGCTTGAGCTGGACATGAGGAAGCTGCTCTAGGGTGTTCTCTGTGAGGAGTCCTTGATTTTGAACTCAATCCTACCTTTTGGTCTGCCAGAGCCCAGATTTGTTAACTTTCCAGGCACTGCAAAAGTATGTTGGGGAAGATGTGGGTGGAGGTGTATATATTTATGGGCCTTGCTATGTTTGTTATGATTTTTTTTTTATAGAATGAGTGCCTATAGTTGTATTTCTTTTAAATGTGAAAAAATAAATAAAATAGTGCCCAATAGTCTAAACCTGGGTCTTTCCAGTTGTAACTTTCCTGCGGAGTGTAGTTGTTTTGAGGCTATGTGGTAGGTCTTGGGAAGTAGGTCCCCATCTGTTAAGGGCTGTGTAGGTTAGGAACATGACTTTCAATTCAGTTCTTAAAGGACTGGGGAGCCAACCAAGATTGAGAAGAATAGGTTTGATGTTTGTGTTGGTTGTTACTGCTTATGAGAGAAGTTGTTGCATGTTGCACCGGCATGAGCTTTCTTGGGTTAGTTGCATTCAGCTCCAGGTAGAGTGAGTCTATAGAGCCTAGAGCAATAGTTTAACCTAGAGATGATAAAAACACATGTTATTGTGGCTACGTACAAGTCTGAAAGAAAAGGGTACAGTTTTCTTGCTGATCAAAGGTTGAAGGCAGCATTCCTTGTTACTGTGACAACCTGCATTTCTAGGTGTACTGAGGAGTCCAGCATGACACCAAGACTTGATGCCACCTTTATGGTTTGTAGTTTGATTCCTTTGAACATTGGTGAAGTTATAGTACATTACATAACAGCCCCCCACCCCACCAACCTAGCTTATGTTAAAGGAATATTATGTAAGTTGCAAGGTCACACATTGAAAGTTAGCAAATGCCAGATTTATGGCTGCTTTTGCAACCTTCATTCTGCCCCTTTTGCATACATCATGAGTGCTGAATGAGGCTGGAATCCTGTGGAAAAACCGTATGTGATCAAGTAATTGAAGACTTTATCATTAAATTCTCTCACACACACACACATGCAGCTTCAGCAGCTTTCCAGCATTTCTAAGTAATCTTTACTATTGCTGTGGTGTCACCGTGGGCTCAGACTTATAATGTTCATGATCAGTTATTGTTTTGGCAAGCTGCCAACATTTTTTTTCCTGAGGAACCCAAGTAAGAGAAGGGAAATGCTGATTTTCAACTGTCTGGGCAGGGATGGTGTCCCTTGCCTCTGGTTGCCAGAAGCTGGGAATGGACAACAGGGGATGGATCACTTGATAGTTACCTGTTCTGTTCATTCCCTCTGGGGCACCTGGCATTGGCCACTGTCGGAAGACAGGATATTGGGCTAGATGGACCTTTGGTCTGACCCAATATGGCCGCTCTTATGTTCTTATATCTCAGCAAAACCGGAATAGAATTTCATAGGGCTAAGAAAAGGCACTTCTATAGCCCAAGTGCTTTCCCCCTGCTGAATTTCAAAGGCTTGTTGCAAACAATGGAATTGTTAGCGTTGTTCAGAATCCTTTATGATGGAAAGTATTAGTGTCAGAAATATAGAGCTTGCTGTCAGCTCACCCTGTGATTCCTCAAATTGTTTCCTATTTCCACCACCTGTGTTTTCCCTGGATTTATCTTGAACTAACTTCTCTAAAACCAGCTATTAAACCCAGCTCTTCCAGTCACTGGGACATCTTATTAATGGCCAAGGCTACCTTAGAGAAGGGGGGACATATTTGAATTTGTACATTTGTTGCATGAGACATTGTTGTCTGATGATTTCTCTGACTGGTCTCATGTAATTGCTTGTAGATGGAATTGAGTATTGAGCTTTGCAGTTATTTGCATGATAGAGGCCTGGTTGGTGAGGAGCAGGTGACCATCACAGCTTTCTAGATTTCTCTCTGAACACTTTAGTGTTCATTTACTCATGAATGCATACAACTTGTGAAGCCCATTTGCTTTGTAATGATGTTTCATGTGTATTATCCATGCCATATTTTCAACAGGATTAAAGGCTGCAGAGGTGTTTGTTTGCTGCCCATGGGCAGGAATTCATCAGTCAGCACCAACACTACCATTTTTGTATCATGTCCTGAAACCTGAGTGGTAGAGATCCAGATATTGACAGGGAAAAGGTGTTGCTGGAGTTTCCCTGAACTGCACTAGCTTTCATGGACTAACAATAAAAGGGAAGTTGCAGACAATGCTATAATTGGGAAGATCATTAATAAGTATATGATTTTCCAGGATTTGCTAGACTACTGAATTATTTAGGGTGTCTGGTAGCTTATCTGCTTTTGAAAGTTGTATGTTAATGCTCTTGGCAAAGAATTGGCTACACGTCACTGTGAGTGTGGTGGCTGAAGGCTCAATAATACTGCTCTAGTAGTAATAATACTACATGTGTAAAGCACTTTCCCTCCACTTATCCTCACAACAGCTCTGTGAGCTACTTTGTTAGTGTTGCTTTCTCCCTTCTGTAAAAAAGACACAAGATAGAGCAATTTTCTTTTCAAGGCCACACAGGATGTTTGTGACAGGGTCTGTATTGGGAACAGGAGCAGTGGGCTTCCAGCACCAAAATTAAACCTATCTAATGTATACCAGAGAGCACACTTAAAACTGAAAATAGCTATGCTGTACATTGTATTTGGAGTGTGTGCAGTATAAGGACACAGTTGAGGAAGGCTATAGATAATCACAATGAAGAGCACAAATATGGCATCAAAATTAGAGGATGACCTAAAAGCATGACTAAATAAGCTAAATGTAGATAGTTTAGAAAAAAACCCAAGGTCATGATCATAATCTATAAATATCTTCAGAGCAATGGAATAAATGAAGGAACTGAATTATTTAGTCTGTTGCTAATAGAGCAAAAAGCTATAGCCTGAAGCTATGTTAGTTAAAGTTAGACATTAGGAAAAATTAACAAAGCAGTTGGGCAATGGAATAGAATATGTGCCTGATGTGCAATCCTTACTCACATGATTAGTCCCATTCATTTGGGACTAGTCCCATAGGATTGGCCATTTTAAGGACACCATAAGTAGCGCTATTTTAGAACAAATTTGATGAGACATCAGTGATAATGATGTAAGTAACAGTCCTACAAAATGGACTGGAATCCATGAATGACAAAATATCGATCTACTTTTTATCTAAGAGTTTGGTAGTGCTGCCCATCTCCATGGTATCTGAGCATCTTTCATGTAAAATTGATTAGCAATAGGGAAACTCCTATTGGACTTCATGGGTTATGTCTATATGGCAATAAAACACCCATGGCTGACCTGTGTCAGCTGACTTGGGCTCGCGGGGCTATAAAATTGCAGTGTAGATGTTCCGGCTCAGGCCTCACAAGGTTCCAAAGCCCTGGCTCCAACCCGAGCCCAAATGTTTACACTGCAGTTTTGTAGCCCCCCCAGCACAAGCATCCTGAGCCCAAGTCAGCTGACCTGGGCCAGCTATGGTTATTTTATTGCAGTGTAGACTTACCCGTGAAGTCTCTGGCTCCCTCACCCACCCATTTGGTTTGTTACTTGATTTGTTTCCTTTGATAGTTCCAGGTCCTCCTGTTTGGTTGGGGCGGGGTTTGGTGGTTGGGTTGAAATTTCAAATTGTGATGGAGTTAAATCCCAGTATTTCAAAATGTTGTCGATCCTGTAAATTTATAAACATGCTTAACTTTAATCATGCAAGTAGTTTCATTCCCTTTAATGGAATTACTTATGTATTTAAGGTTAAGCAGGTGTATATATTTTTGCAGGATCAGGGCCTGAATGTGGATACTATCTTAAAAAATATATAGAACAAATACAGATTGTTTAAAATAACTTGATCTTTTTCAAAGTCTTAATTATACATAACAAGAAGTTATTGAACCTTTAAATACTTCACTATTCATTTTCCTCTTTCTAGAGGTTTAAAAATGTAGTCTGTTTTTGAAGAAATGCTACGGTTATTTTTTGTCAGTTTTGTGGATCATTTTATGCTCATTCCGTATATGTAGATTCAAAAATAACTTCTGTTTTAGGTCAAGCAATTGGAATCTGAATTAGGGAATTTTTAAGTCTGACCCTGTGATTTTTTTAGCCATATTTCTATGTCACTGCTATAAACACAGAAAACTCCTTTCTTTAAAGGGAACCATGAAATTGATTAAGTTACTATGCACAGGATGAGACCTGGGGTGTTTATGTACTAAATATCCCTTAAATCTCCCTTTTAAAACTGTTGTCCTAATTACTAATCTAATACTATTCAAACTATGGCATCAAAGCCTTAATAAATTGAACAATGAACTTTAAAGGAACAAAATTAGCTAAATTAGAAAACATGATGATAATCACCTTGAAAAGTATCTACTTTATGCAAACATGCTAATTGTATTTTTATTTCATTGTCCCTATTGACATTTCTTTATCTAGAAGCATCTATTCAAATAATCTAAGGATATATAACTAAATATATGTTCTGTATTATATTTATAAAAGCATATCCTAGCAAGAAGTCATACTATCCAATATCAGCTATAAAGGAATTTTTTACTCTGAAAGTACATTGAAAATATAAGAGAATACAGATGGTCATATGTTACTGATTTATACAAGTCGGGGGGAAAAATCAATTATGTCTAATGATTGTCACACAGAGGATTATTTGATGGTTAGGTTAAATGGGTAAAAGGAAAAAAAGAACATTGCTGAAAAATATATCCTGAACTGTATAATATTATAGAATACCTTGTAGACAAACATTATTGCAATGTATTTATTTATTTTAAAGAAATAAATACCAGGATTTCTAAAGACGGAAAATAAGAAAGTAATAATATTCCTCTGTTTAATATTTTTTCAATATATCATGTTCACTCCTTTTCCCATAATATTTTTCAAAGCCAAAAATAAATCATTAGGACATGCTGATAATGTTTCAGGATGTTTTATAGAAGACTGTTTCTGTACTTCTAAAGAATCTCATGACTGTCAGCAATAATAAAGTATAAATAGAACAGTTTTGATTTGCTTGCCAGGCTGCTTTCTCAGCTCCAACAAAAATTCACAAGAACAAGAAAATTCTAAATTAAAATTACTTTATCATTTTCTTTATATTGTAATAAATATGGTCTTTATCAGAACATTCCACAGCACTGATTGATATGTCACTTGGGGAAATATTTATTTCATCAGCATGGGTTACATTTGTTTGCCTACCAGTTAATACAATTTATTAGTGAAGAACCATCCAAAGAGTTGTGCAACGTGTTGGTGTTTCAGTTCCTAAGAACAATGTCAAGTTTAATGCAGAATTTGTTTGCTTTTGAATATTTACCTTAACTTCAACTAGGGTGACCAGATGTCTGGATTTTATAGGGACAGTCCTGATTTTTGTTTTTTTTTCTTATATAAAACCCCTCCACCCCCATCCCGATTTTTCACATTTGCTGTCTGATCACCCTAACTTCAACAATGTTTAAACATTTTGTACCTGAATATGATACTTTAGCAGAGAGAGAGAGAGAGAGAGAGAAATTATTCTGTCCTACAAAATATTGGGCAGCAAGTTCCATCCTATAGATTCCTGGAATTAAAATGTTTGTTCTGCAACTTCCAATTATCAGGCTTCATGCAGTGTTTGTAAAAATTGCAGAGTTTCAGAATTATACTAGATTTTAAAATTTAACGAAGAACTGTGTTCGATGGAAATTAAAATAAGAAGTTCTCATGCAAAACATTATTATTTACTAGACTTTGTGTACCGTTGGTGTAAGTAGGTAAACATCAAGGAGACTAATTATTTCTCCACATTGCCAGGCTTATAAATTAGCTGTCATTAAACAGTTGCAGCTTGAATAATTTATAGAGGGTTGAAAGAGTAATTCATTATGGCTTTTCTGAAATTGTCATAAGACAGAAATGATAAGCAGTGTGATATAGTTTTAGAATAACATTATTTAAAAATGTAGGTAAACATTGTTCTTTATTTTTTCTGAGTAAAGCACAAGACCGGGATGCCAGACTTTGTTCCTGAATGCCTCAGACTTTGTGAGTTTGTAACGTTCAGCAAGTCACTTAGGTTTACATTTTCAAGTGTGTTCATTAACTTTGCCTGAAGGAGAAGCTGGATTGGGGGCAGAACAGTGTTACAACAGAAAGGGGATTGGGCAGAGTTTCTCATTCCTTGCCTTGCTCCCCATGGGGTGCTAGTGGAGATTAGGTTTTGGTGGGTGTGTCACAACCAACCGCCCACCCTCTTGTGACCAAGCTGGGGTCCCAACAACCAGTTTGTGAATCCTTGCATTAATATCTGAAAAGCACTTTGAAGTTCTTAGAGGGAAAGCACTATAGAAATGCAAACTGTATTAACTTGAGTGAAAATTGTCCAGTAATCATAAATAAAGGAAATATTTTGTTAAAATTTAGTTACTTCCCCACTCCCCCATACTGCTTAATAGGTTTCTTGTGAGATTATAGGTGTAAAATGGCAAAATGCTGCCAAGATTCTTGTGTGATACTGAAAATGTGGATAGTATGCTGAGGATCTCTATAATATTGTATTCAGGGGGCAACCATGTTTCTTCCTCCTTTATTGCGGCATGCGAGTTACATAAGCAGTAAAATAATATTGTCACCATTTGGCGGCACATTTATACAGCATTGTTTTAGCTACTTTCCTTATTTCTCTACCTTGATAATCAATGTTGTTCTAACCAGGGTAGATAAAAATCAATTATTTAAAAAGAGAGTCAGATTCTTTTATTTAAATCAGATTTTTGTTATTTAAATTAAGCACAAGTTGTTTTGCTTTTTTTAAACAAATCTATTTACAATTAAATTTGAAATTGAGTATGTATGCTAAGGCCTAAAACTTATGATAAATCTGTGGAAATCATTTAAATTAAATACAAAAAATAATATTAAGCAGTACGTGTTTGCTGCCAAATTTTAAAGAGAGTCAAACCACTGAACTGGTGAAAGTTGCTGGCTAAGTACCTGGAATGAGAGTTTTAAGTGCTAAACCAGCTTTTGACAGCACTAGCCTCTTCTGCGGGTATAGAGAGAATATTTTCTTCATTTCACGTTATTCATTTAGCTCAGTGCAATGATTGGTTCACGCAAAGTTAACAAACCAATTGGGAGTTGAAAAAGCAGGAAAGCTTATTTTCCTCCTCTTCCAATCTATGAATAAAAACTAGATGTTAGAGGATGAGACCTACTAATTCTAAAATCTTGAAAGACATGGTGATCAGAAAAAAATCAGTTCAGGTCACTAACTACTAAATACTTCCTTTGTTTAATAACTGCTAGTTTTAAATACAAAACATGTTTTGTAAACTTTTTGACAAGCTTTTTTCTTATGTATTCAACTAATTTAATGTCATTTTAGTTCATTTAAAAAATGAGTTATTTGAGTATTTTTATTGAATTCCAATTTTTATGCAAATAAAACTTGGCACAAAGCACAATAAAAAATAATCTAGCAAAATAAGAAATGCATCATTCACCCTGTTCTAAAATAATAATGTACAAAAATTAAGAATCTGAATACATGTAAGTTTGTCTGCAAGTGCTGATGCCTATGTGTATTCCAGACCTGAGTATGTATGTTCTCCATGCACCAAAGACCAGAGATTTGTAACAAGTAGTTCAATTGATCCACACTTATACAGTTGTTTTCCTCATGCTCTGAATTGAGGGATTAAAGGGTGGCATGGTGCCTCTCCAGTTCCTCCTTACAACTGCATAGCATGAGTCAGAATGCTCTGTCTTGTTATGATCTTCCTCTGCTTTCAGAATCTGTAAATATGTATTGTAAATAGTTTTAATAAGCATAGATGTAGTGTTTTAATGTTTTATAGTTAGTGTAGTTTGTCTAATTCCTCTCCAACATGGGAAGCATCTCCCAAGGGAGAAGGATTATGCACAGAGTCTTGCAATTTAAGATGTGTATCTCCTGCCCCCTTTCTTTCTCAGTGAGTAACTAATACCTGCGCTGCCTTTACTGCCTTGTGGAGGCTCACATTGCCACCAAGTGCAGTGTCTGCTGCTTCTTCCCTCCCCGAACCTGTAAGGGATGAAATCTCCATTTATGGAAACATCTCGCGGAGAATGCTATGAGATCCCAGTAAGATCCAGACTGGGGAGACACCCCCGGCCCCACGTAGCACAGCCTCAGATTTTAAGCAGCACCCCTCTGAGCAGGAGCTCCAGAGTAGATACCAAAACAGTTAATCTAAGAAACCCTCTCATGAAAGTAGGAGACATGATAATAGGCATAAGGAGAGATCCCCATCCAGATCTGCCTCTAAGAAAAAAGATCTCTTCCTTTCTTGGTCCAAGTCGGATGAATCCTCATATGCAGACCATAAGGAATTAGGTCCACATAAATCTTTGGTCCAAGAAGGGAAGCTGCAAAGTAAAAAGGTCTGACTATACCAACTCAATCTCCATCTCACAGGCTTAATAACTGGCACCAGCCAGTTCCACTGGGGTTTCACATTGGACCCCCATTCGGCAGTTCCAGCACATCCTGGGTGGGATCCTCTGAATATCAGGTCATGGGACACACCAGTTCGGTTGGTCCCCACCCCTGGGACTCCTCAACTCCAGGAAGGACTGAAACCTGTACCTCACAGGAGGATGTTTACACTTTACCCTATCCACAGTCTCCTCTCCTGTTGGGCCTGGTCCTTCTCAGAAAAATTTCAATACCAGAAGAAACTACCTTAAAAAGTAGAGGATCATCTCGTACCACATCCACAAGTCAGAGCATTTTTCCACCAGCAGAATAGTGGGAACCTACCTTCTCATCAGACAATTCCAATGTTCCAGACAAGCCTTTCCCCCTGAGGGAGACAAGCCCAGACAGATCCCATAGGAAGTCTTGGAGCTGCCCTCCTTCTGGCTATGACTGCCCCATGGACCATTGGTATCCTTTGCCCTCTGGCTGGTTGATCCTTCCTACTGGGCTCCATGGAATCAGTATACTAGAAGCCCTACATCTGTGTAGGAATCACACTGCCCTCTTCTTCCAACCAATACCAACCAGCTGTATCAGAGTCTACAGAGGAAGTTGAGCGGGACCAACTGGTCCTGACAGTTCTGACAGATACATCCTCCTCCTCACCTGATGAGGCAATTGTTCCATCATCCCCTTCACCACCTGATGACCACAGGCAGCAATAGAAGCTTTTGCAAAGAGTGGTAGCTGAGCTCCAGATCCCTCTGGAGGAGGCTCGTGATACTCAATATAGTCTCTTGGACTTCTTGAAACCCTATGGCCCTAGTATGGTGGCCCTCCCAGTGAACAAAGCCATTTTGGAACCACCAAGACCATGGTGTACTCCTGCCTCCTGTGCCTCTACTCTAAAAAGGGCTGAAAAATGCTATTTTGTACCAGCCAAAGGGACAGAGTTCCTATTTACCCACCCAATGCCCAGCTCCTTAATGACTACAGACAGGGACAGGAATGCAGCACCCCAAGACAAGATCAAGTGACAAGGGAATTAAAGGCTTTGATCATCTTGGGAGGAAAGTATTTTCATCAACCAGCCTCTGATTCAGAATTTGTAACCATCAGGCATTGTTAGCACAGTACAATTGCACAATTTTATTCCAAATTTGTGGGCTTCAGAGACAAACTTTCCATGGAAGACAGGGCTTAGTTCCAAGCCCTCGTCAATGAAAGCAGGCTGGCAGCTATAACGTTACTCCAGGCAGAAGTGGATGCACACTGTGTTTAGAGCCATCACCAGAGCCAGAGCCATGTGGCATGAATGGTAGCTTCACTCTTCAGGATTCCCCAGGGAGGCCCAGAATACCATCGAGGTCTTGCCCTTTAATGAGTCTAATATCTTCAGTGAGCAGACTGACAAGTCTCTACATTCTCTTAGCAGTCTAAATACAGCCTTCCATTCTCTGGTGACCTAGGCATCAATAATTCCCTCCCTGAAGAACAACACATAGTTTGTAGCTCTCAACATGAAAGATGCTTATTTTCATGTGGATATTCAAAAGGTTTCTCAGATTTGAGGTATGACAAGCACTGCCATTTCAGAGTATTTCCCATTTGGGGCTGCTGACAGCACCCTGGGTCTTTACAAAGGTCTCGGTGATGGCCCAGATGAGATGCAACCACTACGCTGTCTTCCGTATCTGGACAAATGGTTATTAACAGGCAGATCGAGCTAGGAGACCCCATCAGTGACCAGATACTTATTGCATCTTCTGACATTATTGGGGATCTGTGCAAACAACGAAAGGACCATTTTGACTCCTATGCAGCTCATAGCATCGTCATCTCACTGTGACAAAGTAAGAGAGAGCCTCTGCTCTACATCATTTTCAGGTCAGATGAATGGCTACCTGCTTTGGGCTCCCATGACCAGCTCAACAAGTTCAGGTGTGCCATGGTTTACTGCACCAAGACCGACCATGCCTGGGACACTGAACAGCCCACTATGCATCTCTGGTGCTGGAGAGGACTCTGCAGAAAAGGGGGAGGGTTCCTCTTTTCATGTTGGGCTCTCAAGCAGAACATGGCTGATTCAAAGGCCATTGATTGGCTCAAGACCTTGCCTTGCTTCTCTTGCCCACAGGAAATCACTATATATAGCTTAAATAAATGCATATATAGTGTATTTTCCTGGTTAGCCAGAGGGGAAAAAAGCACCCAATTTAGAGTGAAATCTATATTTAATTGCAAAACATGTTTTAATGGTTCCTAACAAAAGGTATTGGTTGGTAAAGTAACTAAAAAGTACATATACAAAATGCATCTAAAATGATTTAGGTTTCCTACTTCCTGATTTAAATCATGATTAAAATCATGGTTTAAAAGTAATTTAAATCACTTTGATTTAAATCAATCTACCCCGACTCTACCATATCTTCATTAATATTAAGTACCCTTCCCACTTAACTACACCTCAATTCTACTTTACTTAATACGTGTTTATCTTTTAAAGAAATCCTGACAATTTTTTATAGAATTTTAGTGGGCCAAATTCTGACAATCCATTCTTAGTTTTTATTCCATCTCTTTATTCATTTGCCCATTGACGTCAATGGAGCGTAATCAAATAAGGACCTGAATACTAAACTATAACAAAATTGTATTGTTCCATCCAGCTAAGGCTCTGAAATGTACAGAACAATCAATATACCACTATTAACTTTAGTAATAATAGTACTTAGCTCTAGTTGGACTATGTAGGATCTTTAAATATTGTCTGTGACCAGTGCTTCATCAGGTGCACTTTTGCTAATTTTTTGTTAGCATTCAAAGAGAGATGTGGCCTTTACCCTCCGGTTGTACTGTCTTTTGTGTATCTATTTATGAATGGTCAGTTTTCTTTCATTAAAGTCACCATTTCTTTGTGTAAGTGAGCCACTTGGAATAAGTAATCTTGTTTCAGATATTTACCCATTAACAACAGGGCAGACATTCTGGAGTGAGAGTCTTAGTCTTTAGAGATATTTCTGTATGGAAATATAGACAGTCTGAGTCTTCTGATTGTATTCCTTTGTTTTCTTGAGTTTATTTATTAACAGTTTGTTCTTCGGGCTCTTGGGATTTAGGACTTGATGCAACATGTTTAAACCCCTCAGTGCTTTGTAAATAACTTCAATTTATTTTCGCCTCAATGGTTGATGATCAGAAACTAGTTATTATATAATCCAGCTTGGGAAGGCCTACCAGATATATATGGTTAACCGCAGTTCAGAAGTTCTCAATTTCATGTTTCCACTTGGACAAAAGTAAAATTAGATACATCGGTTTGTTTAAAATAAATACATGAATAAATAAATGGTGGAACTAACAATGTTAGTCATCACCCTGACCAGTCTGCAAGCATGTAGTATCCCTTTCTCTCACTCTTTGTCAGTTTGTCTTTTGACTTCTTGTGCAGCCTTTATGGAGTAAATACTGTGATGGGGTATATAAACCCCACTCTGGGCCCGAAGTGGTTAAAAAGCAATACCGGGTCCAGGTAGCCCTGCCTTCCTAGGCCTGCCGAGCATGGAGGAATGGATTAAAAGGGAGCTCAGAAGGCCAGACAAATTAGGTGCATTAACCCCTAGGCAACCCAGCCCTTTGAGATCCTTATTGCACACATCATATCTTACACGTTTGGAAAGCACCTAGCATTTTGGGCACTGCTGCAACGAAAAAAATAATCAAACAACGTGTAAGAGAGAGAAACTGATTTTTTCAAATATTTGAACAATTCACTTTATAATTTCCCATATCCTTTTCTTTCCAAAATACTCAAGGTGAGATTCTGTGCTGTGCTTCTTACAGGCACAGTACAGAGCTTGCAGCCCAGGGTGAAGTGGGGCTAAGTTGGCTTTAGACCACCTTTCCATCTTCTAAATTTGGGCTGCTTTGCAGTCTTCAGAGTAATTTTGACTTCCCTGAGGACATGTCTAAATTATGACAGTCTCCCAAGGCTGCTGTATGGGCTGCAGCAGTGCTTGGAGACTCTGCAGAAATGTGTGCTGTGTCCCTGCATCTGACACACCCCTCCTGTCCCAAGCATGCCCCATGCACAAGGATCCATGACAGATAGTCTTATGGATGTCTGATCATAAACTTTAAAGTCAGAAGGAACCATCATGATCACTTAGTCTGCCCTCCTGCACATTGCAGGCTAGAGAACTTCACACACCCTCTCTTGTCATAGATCCCTAACCTCTGGCTGAGTTACTGAAGTCCTCAAATCATTATTAAAGTTACAGAGAAATCACCATTTACAGAAGGTTAAGCCTGCAAGTGACCCAAACCCCATGCTGCAGAGAAAGGCGAAAAACCCCCACAGTCTCTGTGATTCCTTCTCAACCCCAAATATGGCGATCAGTTAGACCTGAGCACGTGGGCAAGACCCACCAGTCAGACACCTGGGAAAGAATGCTCAGTGGTAACTCAGAGCCCTCCCCAGCTAGTGTCTCATCACAAGTCATTGAGATATTTGTTGCTAGCAGTTGCAATGCCTGCATTGGGGGAATGCTTCCCCAGCAGGAACCTGGGCTTTCAGGGGCACTTTATGATGTTCTAGCACTTTTATCTGGATAAAAGGGCCAGAGCAGAGGGTGAGAATCTCACTCTTAATCTTGGGCATAATAAACAGTACAGTGGTTACAACCCAATTCCTTCCATTTTCCTTTACTTGATGTTAACATTGGACAGTATATATAGCCTGTTCTTTTGACATAATGCAGGTTGTGATTATCACAATGAACACTGTCCTTCAAGTAAAGTTACAAGTGTTGAGTGAAAACAGTTACAAAATTCCAATGGTCCTTTATTTGGATGTTGGTCACCAAAAACCCTCACAAACACCCAATGTCACTACAACCTGACCTGAGCCAGAGAACTGACCTTTAAGGCCACCTGTAGTGGTATTGTAGTCACCCCTCACATTCTGGGTCAGAGGAGGCCAAACCGCCTTACTATGTCCTCTGGATCACTGCCTAGTCTCAGGGGAATTAGCAGCTCAGGCATTAATGTCCTGACCACCCTAATGGGCGAAACCCCAAACAATCTGTAGGCTCTGGCCCTCAGGCAGGAGCAGGGCCACCAAGGAGTCTGTAGGCTCGACCCTTAGTCATGGGCAGAGCAAACAAAAGCCTATGGGCTCTGGGCCCTTAAGCGGGGCAGAGCTAACAAGGTTTAGGGGCCCAGGACCTCAGGCAGGGCAGGGCACCAAACAGTCTAAGGCTCCAGCCCTAAGGCAGAGCAGTGAATAGTCTAGCATCATGTCCTAGCTTTGGTGGGTGATAGGCTAACACTGGCCTCCTGGCCTACAGTGGGGTGGCAGGGCGTAGGGGGACCCAGGCCCACCTGATTCCACCAGGTCCCAGCCCAGGACCCCTAACAATGGCAGAGTGGTCTGACCAGTGGGTTAGTGGGGAATCTAGGTGCAACACACTGACTGCATTTTAGGCAGAACCACAGGCCGACGAGTTGGCTGCCCGTGGGCCATTTCCTCCCCTCCACTCAGGGTGTATCTGGATCAATGGGTGTCCTTCGTCTCCCAGGGGTACATCGCCAGTGGCAGTCCTGGTAGGTCAGCTGAAGACGCAAGATCCTCTGGGAGCAGGGCATCTCTTGGCTCAACAGCAATGTCAGCAGCCGGGAGCGAGCAGGATGCGTCTGTCTCCCTCACTGTCTCAGTCCCAACTGAGCTTGAGATTCCGCCTTTTATACTTCCTGTCCCACCTAATCCCTTCTTGCAGAAGGGGTGAGGAGAGTCTGGCTCCACCCACCTGGGCACAGTTGGTGGTTCCCCCCCTTCGGTGTCGGAGGAAGGACACATCGCATCACTACACCACCACTTACCTCTTACATCTGCTGGCAATATTATTCCTTCCATCGTATCTCTTCCACAGCTTAAATGAAGATTTATCTGTCTGGAGAGATTTCTGTGCTCAAGCTTCTCTTGTTAATTGCAGAGCTCAGTATTCATTTTTGAAGCTGTGGCAACTTGAACCATTCTCTCATTTTAAATTTCTATAATGTTTGAACCCCAGTTGAGTCTTAAAGCTTTCAGTAGTTACAGTCCTTCCTGAGGATAAAGCTTAAATACTTCCCTCCGACCCTTACCCTAAAGAACACCATACCAAACTCCACCTTTCACCAGTACCGAAGCTATTTTGAAAGGCACTAGACTTTAAAAACCTCTGAAAGTTTATCTTCAGCAGGCTGCCCGAATATTTATCGCTTGTTTTTTTCACTGTTTTTGCTCTTTGTCACAGTAGCTTACTCTGTTTACATTAACCTCATTATTACTAAAGCAAGAACATTACTAATATGATATCAACAGGAAACTTTTGTTTAGCAGTTTTCTCCCTGTACTCCATAGGTAATCATCTCTCCACTGGAGCAGCATCTAGCATGAAGATCATGGTAAATATATTTGTTTGGGGGAGAAAATAGGAAGTTACTAAAAAAATTGAATCAGAGAAATAAGTCATTGGAATGGGTCATCCAAAGCTCATTGAAATCAATGGCAGTCGTTCCATGGGTTTTCAGTCAAACCCCATGAGATATGCCTTAACATTACAGTGAATGTGCTTACGTACATGAAGAGAGGTAAGGGAACATTGTCCAGCCACACAGATACAGTGATAGTATCTCTGGGGTTGCATCTGAGTGTACCTTCAGTACTGTGACATCATTGGTCAGTCTTAGTGTCACAATAACTAACGACAATAGATACTTAAATTCCAGGGCATATACTATAGTAGGTGAAATCAGAGATGAGCATTAAGGAGGCAAAAAACAAATTTGAAGAGGATGTAGCCAAAGAGAAACAACAAATCAAGTAGGTGATCAGAGGCAGGAAGCCTGCAACAGAATTGGTGTCTTTGTTGGACTACTAGGGAGTAAAGGGAGCAATAAGAATCCTAAGATGCTGCATGATTTCTTGGGACAGTCTACTACAGAAGAGGTTGGTGAAATACCTTCACTGGACTTACTTTTTTCTGGTAATAAAGATGATAGAGGTATCAAAGAAGAGATACTGAAGCAAGTTGATAAGTTAAGGAACAATAAATCACTAAGACCAGATGGTATATATCCAAGAATTCTGAAGGAACTTAAGAATGAGGTGGCTGAGCTGCTGACAGAAATAGGCACTCTCTCACAAAAATCATCTGTGATGCCAAAGAACTAGAGCACGGGTCTCAAACTCCATTTACCTTAGGGCCAGTGCCAGACCTCAAATCCTCCCAGCAGGCCAATGTCACTCATGTCACCCAGAACCTGCCTCCCAAAAACTCTGCCCCCCTAAAAAACTCCCCCCCGCCCACCTAAGGCTCTGTGACGGAGTTTGGGTCAGGGAGGTGGTCTGGGGTAGGGGATTGGGGTGCAGGCTCTTGGAGGGAGTTTGTGTGTGGGGGGGGAGAGGTCGGGCTCTGGGAGGGAGTTTGGGTGGGGGAGTGGGTCTGGGGTGCAGTGCCAGCTCCAGCTTTTTTGCAGCCCCAAGTGGCGGGGCGAGAGGGGGGAAACCGATTGAGTTCCCGCCGAAGTGCCGCCAAAGAGGAGGGACAGAGTGAAGGACCCGCCGCCGAATTCCTGCTGAAGGCTAAAGCGGCGCACTTGAGCAGCCGCCAAAGTACCACCAAAGACCCGGACAGAGTGCCACCCCTTTCTATTGGCTACCCCAGGCACCTGCTTCCTTCGCTGCTGCCTGGAGCTGGCCCTGCTGGGGTGCAGGCTCTGGGATGGAGTTTGGGGACTGGGGGACATGGGAGGGGGTGCAGGCTCTGGGAGGGAGTTTGGGGACTGGGGACATGGGAGGGGGTGCAGGCTCTGGGAGGGAGTTTGGAGGCTGGGGGTGTGTGGGGATGGGGTTGAAGGTTCTGGGAGGGAGTTTGAGAGTGGGAGGGGGTGCAGGCTCTGGAAAGGAGTTTGGGGTCGGGAAAGGGTATGTGGGGGTGCAGACTCTGGGAGGGAGTTGAAGGTGTGGCGATAACCTGGGCTCCAATGCGGGGCAGGCTGGCGGGGCCTCCGCGCACTTCTGCCCCGAGGCAGGGCCGGTGCAAGGATATTTCATGCCTTAGGCGAAACTTCCACCTTGCGCCCTCCCTGCCCCCTGCAACAGCTTCCCACCCCAGCTCACCTGTGCTCCGCCCCTCCCTGAGCCCTGCGGCAGCTCCCCACCCCCCCTCTGCCCTGAGGCCCCCCCACCCTGGCCCCGGGGAGCCGTGTGGCAGCAGCTCCCCACCCCAGCTCACCTCTGCTCCACCCCCTCCCCGAGCCCTGCAGCAGCTCCCCCTCCCGCCCAGGGAGCCGTGCGGCAGCTCCCCACCCCAGCTCACCTCTGCTCCGCCTCCTCCCCGAGCATGCCGTCGCTGCTCCACTTCTTCCACCTCCCAGGCTTGCAGCGCCAATCAGCTGTTTGGCGCCGCAAGCCTGGGAGGGAGAGAAGCAGAGCAGGGTGGCATGCTCAGGAGAGGAGGCGGAGCAGAGGTGAGCTGGGGCGGGGAGTTCCCCTGCGTGCCGCCACCCCCTTACTTGCTGCAGGCGGCCCTGCCCCTGCCCCAGCTCCCTCCACCTAAATGCCAACAACGACCGGGTCGGCCGAAGATCCGGCCGCCGCGGTCACCACCAAAGAAAATGCTGTCCCCCAAATGCTAGTGCCCTAGGCGACCGCCTAGGTCGCCTAATAGGTTGCACCGGCCCTGCCCCGAGGCACTGCCTCCGCAGCATCCCATTGGCCACAGGGGTGCTCAGAGCGGGGGCAGCGTGTGGAGGCACAGCCCCGCCCCACCCCTGGGCCGCAGGGAGGGGCCAGCAGCCACTGGAGTAAGCAGGCAGACGCCGCTCAGCTCCGCTGCGCTGCCGGGGCCCCTGAGTGGGGAGTGCCCGGGGGCAGCAGGTGGGGCTAAGGGAGAGACCTGGCCTCAAAACTGCTGGCGCCCTGTGGACCACATTGGGGAGGCTCACGGGCCGCAGATGGCCTGTGGGCTAGGAGTTTGAGACCCCTGAACTAGAGGGTAGCATATTTTGTACCTATCTTCCACTAGGGGTAATCCTAGAAATTTCAGTCGAGTAAGGTTTTTTTCAGTACCAGGTAAATGAGTCAAATGGTAATTAAAACATAATTATAAAATATCTACATGGATATAATGATAGGGGCAAACCAGCACAATTTCTATAAAGGAAAAGTACGCCTTTTGAATTTATTGGAATACTTTGAACATGTCAACAAAATAGTGCATAAAGAAGAACCTACCAATGGGCATAATTTATCTGGATTTTTAAAAGGCCTTTGAAAGTCCCTCACAAGAGGAACTTAGGAAACTAAGTAATTTTGATGAGAGAGCTAAAGTACTGTCATGGATTAAATAGTGGCTAAGAGACGGAATAGAAAAATTGTAGAGAAGTGGTAGCAACGTCATAGTTGAGTTAGGTTCTGTTTGTGTAGTTGAAACAATGGGTTGAGAGTTAATTTCTTTATTTTGTGTGAAAATAAATATATTTGCAAAAACACACAATTTACAGAACAAAATCTCTGAATAAAGATTGGATTTTTTAAGTAACTCTTTTAAATAATTTGAGTTCTAAGCAAGTTAAAATGGGCCTTTAAATTGTGTGCATTTTAAGTCTCATGTTTGCTCTAGCTTAAAAACTGTGGATGGTAAAAAATGAAAAATCCGTGCATGAGAGATTTAGGGTTTACCTCTGGGGATATGTACTTAATTTACTAATTAACAAAAAGAAAAATAATAGTATGTTCAACGTAACTGACAACTTATGCATGGCAGGTAGCCAGTGGATAACAAGTTATGTCTGCTAGTTGTTTTCCAACATTGGGAATAGAAGAATTGTTGAAGCGGGCTAGATACGTGCTAGGGAACAAGTTGTGAAGAAGGAGTGGAACTCTAAACTCTGCTCAACACTTTTACTAAGGTCCTGGTCTTTGTGAAAATGGCTACATGGTATGGTAGATGTGCTAGTGTTGAGATTTGTTTCTCTGGGTTGGGAGGAGTCTATAGTCACTATTGGATTCTTTAACTTTTCATTTTTTTGCTTTTGAGAGGGTGTGTTATGGTATGTTTTCTATCCACTAACTTACAACTTAGGGTGAAATACGGGCCCTGTTGAAGTTTGTGGAAGGTTTGCCATTGACTTCAATGCTGTCAGGATTTTATTCATACTGGTTTGTATAAAGGAAGAAATAGTTTAAAACTGGGGTGCCTTGAGGTTCTGAGCTGGGGCCTGTAATCATAGAATCATAGAATATCAGAGTTGGAAGGGACCTCAAGAGGTCATCTAGTCCAACCCCCTGCTCAAAGCAGGACCAATTCCCAGCTAAATCATCCCAGCCAGGGCTTTGTCAAGCCGGGCCTTAAAAACCTCCAAGGAAGGAGACTCCACCACCTCCCTAGGTAACGCATTCCAGTGTTTCACCACCCTCCTAGTGAAATAGTTTTTCCTGATATCCAACCTGGACCTCCCCCACTGCAACTTGAGACCATTGCTCCTTGTTCTGTCATCTGCCACCACTGAGAACAGCCGAGCTCCATCCTCTTTGGAACCCCCCTTCAGGTAGTTGAAGGCTGCTATCAAATCCCCCCTCATTCTTCTCTTCTGGAGACTAAACAATCCCAGTTCTCTCAGCCTCTCCTCATAAGTCATGTGCTCCAGACCCCTAATCATTTTTGTTGCCCTCCGCTGGACTCTTTCCAATTTTTCCACATCCTTCTTGTAGTGTGGGGCCCAAAACTGGACACAGTATTCCAGATGAGGCCTCACCAATGTCGAATAAAGGGGAACGATCACGTTCCTCGATCTGCTGGCAATGCCCCTACTTATACAGCCCAAAATGCCGTTAGCCTTCTTGGCAACAAGAGCACACTGTTGACTCATATCCAGCTTCTCGTCCACTATGACCCCTAGGTCCTTTTCAGCAGAACTGCTACCTAGCCATTCGGTCCCTAGTCTGTAGCAGTGCATGGGATTCTTCCGTCCTAAGTGCAGGACTCTGCACTTGTCCTTGTTGAACCTCATCAGGTTTTTTTCTGCCCAATCCTCTAATTTGTCTAGGTCCCTCTGTATCCGATCCCTACCCTCTAGTGTATCTACCACGCCTCCTAGTTTAGTGTCATCTGCAAACTTGCTGAGAGTGCAGTCCACACCATCCTCCAGATCATTAATAAAGATATTAAACAAAACCGGCCCCAGGACCGACCCTTGGGGCACTCCACTTGAAACCGGCTGCCAACTAGACATGGAGCCATTGATCACTACCCGTTGAGCCCGACGATCTAGCCAGCTTTCTATCCACCTTACAGTCCATTCATCCAGCCCATACTTCTTTAACTTGGTGGCAAGAATACTGTGGGAGACCGTATCAAAAGCTTTGCTAAAGTCAAGAAATAACACATCCACTGCTTTCCCCTCATCCACAGAGCCAGTTATCTCATCATAGAAGGCAATTAGGTTAGTCAGGCACGACTTCCCCTTCGTGAATCCATGCTGACTGTTCCTGATCACTTTCCTCTCCTCTAAATGTTTCATAATTGATTCCTTGAGGACCTGCTCCATAATTTTTCCAGGGACTGAGGTGAGGCTGACTGGCCTGTAGTTCCCCGGATCCTCCTTCTTCCCTTTTTTAAAGATGGGCACTACATTAGCCTTTTTCCAGTCATCTGGGACCTCCCCCGATCGCCATGAGTTTTCAAAAATAATGGCTAATGGCTCTGCAATCTCACCCGCCAACTCCTTTAGCACCCTCGGATGCAGCGCATCCGGCCCCATGGACTTGTGCACGTCCAGTTTTTCTAAATAGTCCCGAACCACTTCTTTCTCCACAGAGGGCTGGTCACCTTCTCCCCATGCTGTACTGCCCAGTGCAGCAATCTGGGAGCTGACCTTGTGCGTGAAGACAGAGGCAAAAAAATCATTGAGTACATTAGCTTTTTCCACATCGTCGGTCACTAGGTTGCCTCCCTCATTCAGTAAGGGGCCCACACTTTCCTTGATTTTCTTCTTGTTGCTAACATACCTGAAGAAACCTTTCTTGTTACTCTTAACATCTCTTGCTAACTGCAACTCCAAGTGTGATTTGGCCTTCCTGATTTCACTCCTGCACGCCTGAGCAATATTTTTATACTCCTCCCTGGTCATTTGTCCAATCTTCCACTTCTTATAAGCCTCTTTTTTGCATTTAAGATCAGCAAGGATTTCACTGTTTAGCCAAGCTGGTCGCCTGCCATATTTACTATTCTTTCTACACATCGGGATGGTTTGTTCCTGCAACCTCAATAAGGATTCTTTAAAATACAGCCAGCTCTCCTGGACCCCTTTGCCCTTCATGTTATTCTCCCAGGGGATCCTGCCCATCTGTTCCCTGAGGGAGTCAAAGTCTGCTTTTCTGAAGTCCAGGGTCCATATTCTGCTGCTCTCCTTTCTTCCTTGTGTCAGGATCCTGAACTCGACCATCTCATGGTCACTGCCTCCCAGGTTCCCATCCACTTTTGCTTCCCCTACTAGTTCTTCCCTGTTTGTGAGCAGCAGGTCAAGAAAAGCTTTGCCCCTAGTTGGTTCCTCCAGCACTTGCACCAGGAAATTGTCCCCTACGCTTTCCAAAAATTTCCTGGATTGCCTGTGCACCGCTGTATTGCTCTCCCAGCAGATATCAGGGTGATTAAAGTCTCCCATGAGAACCAGGGCCTGTGATCTAGCAACTTCTGCTAGTTGCCAGAAGAAAGCCTCGTCCACCTCATCCCCCTGGTCTGGTGGTCTATAGCAGACTCCAACCACGAGATCACCCTTGTTGCTCACACTTCTCAACTTTATCCAGAGACTCTCAGGTTTTTCTGCAGTATCATACCGGAGCTCTGAGCAGTCATACTCCTCTCTTACATACAACGCAACTCCCCCACCTTTTCTGCCCTGCCTGTCCTTCCTGAACAGTTTATATCCATCCATGACAGTACTCCAGTCATGTGAGTTATCCCACCAAGTTTCTGTTATTCCAATCACATCATAGTTCCCTGACTGTGCCAGGACTTCCAGTTCTCCCTGCTTGTTTCCCAGGCTTCTTGCATTTGTGTATAGGCACTTAAGATAACTCAATGATCGTCCCTCTTTCTCAGCATGAGACAGGAGTCCTCCCCTGTTGCGCTCTCCTGCTTGTGCTTCCTCCCAGGATCCCATTTCCCCACTTACCTCAGGGCTTTGGTCTCCTTCCCCCGGTGAACCTAGTTTAAAGCCCTCCTCACTAGGTTAGCCAGCCTGCTGGCGAAGATGCTCTTCCCTCTCTTCGTTAGGTGGAGCCCGTCTCTGCCTAGCACTCCTTCTTCTTGGAACACCATCCCATGGTCGAAGAATCCAAAGCCTTCTCTCCGACACCACCTGCGTAGCCATTCGTTGACTTCCACGATTCGACGGTCTCTACCCCGGCCTTTTCCTTGCACAGGGAGGATGGACGAGAACACGACTTGCGCCTCAAACTCCTTTATCCTTCTTCCCAGAGCCACGTAGTCTGCAGTGATCCGCTCAAGGTCATTCTTGGCAGTATCATTGGTGCCCACGTGGAGAAGCAGGAAGGGGTAGTGTTTAATGTTTAATATGTTTACCAGTAATAAAGGGATAAACACTAAGTGGGAAAATTTGCAGAAAACACAATTATTTAGAATACACAAGACTAGAGACAATAAGTCTTCAGTCAAAGCCCAGTGAAATAAATGGGAGTCTTTACACTGACTTCACTGGGCTTTGAATCAGGACAATTTTGAGTAATTTCAGACACCTAACAAGGCTTGGTGAATGGGCAGCCTGCTGGCACACTGGTGATAAGTGTGAGGTAATGCATGTTTGATGTAATAATCTGAACAACTCCGACATTGCTACATTCTAAAGAAGGCTACATTGAATATAAAACATGCTTAACATGATGTCTATGGCCAAGACGAGAATTGAATTCAGATCTTCTGAGTTCCAATTCACTGCTTAACCACAATTCAGCCAGATACCTAAAACAGTCCTCTGCTACTTCATCTATCGGAGATTGTGGGAAATTTAGAAAAAGCTTTATTCACTTGCATTAATATACTGTGTTAGTATGATAGGATGTGTGTGGTGGGGGAAGGGAGGAAGGAACATTTAAAAAAAAAAATTACTTTCTGCTACATCAACTGCTTCTGTTCTCCCTGAAGAACAGCCTTGCAAGCCAACAACAAGAGCTTCCAGTGCTAAAAAAAATCCTACCAGCTCAGCAGTCAAAAAAGTTAGAAGCCACTTGGAGGGAATGGAGGCCAGCAGCAATGGGAAGCTGCAAAGATGGGAGAGGGCAGCATTAGCCAGAGTGGAAATCTAGGATTTTTAACATATGTTACCTAATATTTTTATAAAAAGCATTTTTTCCTGAAGTTCTGGTAATTGCATGTGATGTCATCAAAGCCTCTTGATGAAATTACAGTCCCATACATGATTCTGAGTATAGTATAGATATATATACACTGGCTACAAAGACAATATTAAGGTAAAGTATTGACCTGAGGAAAAGAAATAATTTATGAGACAGTGGCATATTATCTAGAGTTTCTGGTTTCAAACAATTTTCACCGCCCAGAGAACTGTTTCCCCACCACCAAGGGATAATTCTTCACAGTTTTTGCCTCCAGTCAGTATATTTGTTGTTATACTCCTTGAATTTTATCTCTTGCCACCTGCTTACTGAGTCACACATCTTCCTCCTGCTTCCCTAGCTATTTGTCTTTTTCCTACTCCTGCCTCCTTTATAAACCTCTTCCTCCTGCTGGTTCCATAATCCATTGTCACTTTCTCGCCCCCCACTCAGTTCTTCTTTCTGCCCATTGTCTCCCCAGCCCATTGTCTCTGAGGTTGCTTTGTCTCAACTCCCTGGTCTGAACACCAGCTCCTCCCCATCTCATCTAGACAGTGACCAAGTCCTGCCAATTCCTTCTCCACATCTCTAAAATCTGATTGGTCATTTTTGTCTCCGTGGCTGAAACACTTGTCCAGCCTCCCCATGCCTAACAAGTCTAACCTGTTGTTTAAAAAACCTCTCATGTCAGGCTCCCACAATCTCACTTGGAAGCCTATTCCAGTACTTAACTATCCTGATAGTTAGAATGTTTTTCTTCTAATATCTAACATAAATTTCCCTTGCTGCAGATTAAGCTGATTATTTCTTGTCCTACTTTCAGTGGACATGGGGAATAAATGATCTCCATCTTCCTTATCACAACCCTTAACATGTTTGAATACTGTTGTCCTTGTTCCCGTGTTCTTCTTTTCTCAAGACTAAACATGCCCCATTTTTTAATCTTTCTTCACACGTCAGCTTTTCTAAACCGTTAATCATTTTTATAACTCTCCTCTGGACTATCTCCAGTTTGTCTATAATCTTAAAGTGTGGTGCCCAAAGCTGGATACAGTACTCCATCTGAGGCCTCACAAGTTCTGAATAGAGCAAAATGGTTAACTCTTGCGTCTTATATCTTGTTCATTATATTTGCCTTATATATGACAACCAGAATGATATTTGACTGTTTTGCAACTGCATCACAGTGCTGCTCATATTCAATTTGTGATCCACTAAAATCCCCAGATCCTTTTTCAGCAGTACTGCTGTCCAGCCAATTATTCCCCGTTTCATAGTTATTCATTTGATTTTTCCCTTGCACTTGTCTTTATTGAATTTCATCTTGTTGATTTCAGAGCAATTTTCCAATTTGTCATGGTTGTTTTGAATTCTAATCATGTCCTCCAAAGTGCTTGCAACCCCTCCCAGCTTGAAGTCATCTTCAAATTATAAAAGCATACTCTCCACTCCATTATCCAAGTCGTTAATGAAAATATTGAATGTCAGCAGTCTCCTGTGAGGCCCCACCAGATTCCACTCTCCTCACTGAACCACTAACTTTCTCTTGTCCTTTGTTCCAAGTTTAAGCTTCTTATTCTCACATTCAAGACTCTGTCTCTGCATACATCTTTGCTCTCAATTCGTCAGTGAATCCTGCTTCATGTTTCCTTTTGTTTCCCTCTTTCACACCTTGGCAGCCCTACACAGGATGTTCAAAGTGTAATTTATCTGTCATGTTTCAGAGTAGCAGCCGTGTTAGTCTGTATCCGCAAAAAGAACAGGAGTACTTGTG
Source organism: Trachemys scripta elegans (assembly GCF_013100865.1). Taxonomy (NCBI): domain Eukaryota; kingdom Metazoa; phylum Chordata; order Testudines; family Emydidae; genus Trachemys; species Trachemys scripta. The sequence goes on along the minus strand of NC_048298.1, from coordinate 296,771,685 downwards.
GCACCTTAGAGACTAACAAATTTATTAGAGCATAAGCTTTCATGGACTACAGCCCACTTCTTCGGATGCATATTTTTTTATCTGTCATGACATTCACTCATTCGGCAGCCCTATAATTCCTTCCTGCAATTCTGCAGAGATATAACTCATCCAGCAGGGCTTTCTGCACAGTATTTCTTCCTACATTAGGTGCTTCAGTGGCACTTGCTCTTCAGTTTACCAGGGGAGCGCTCTATCTCCTCTCTCTCTCTCTGCTCCTATTGTTAGTTTGCAGACAACTATCCAGTGAGACAGCAATGGTGACACTAGGAAGAAGGTAAAGTGGGGAGACAGTACATACCTCACCAACACCATGCATCACCCACCCATCCAAGCCGGCTGTCACAGACTCCCATTCACTAACTCCCACAACCTCAGCAGCCCACCACCCCCTTGCTGGCCCAGTAACCACCCCCGGCCCAAGGCATTTCCTGACAGTCCCCAGTCATCCAACTTCCTCATGTTCCTCTTCATCCCCTCCTCTTTGATGCCTGATGGAACCTCACCCAGCTACTTACTCACCACTCAGATACTCCAAGCACTTCTCAGTTAGCTCCACCCTTTAACCCAGCATTCCATGCATCATCCATGTACCTTCCCCTGGAATGCCTCTACGCAGCCTCTTTCACAAAGCTCCCTATCTCTAACCCACCTAATTAAAAATGCTGTCACTCAACCATTATATTCATAACAATTTTTAAAAAGACTGAATCCTCCCCTCATTTTCCTAGTGTATTTAGCATTGACTGTTTAAATTGTAAGCTCTTCTTGGATAGAACTATGTTGTCTTTTGTGTCCTGTACCATGCCAAAAATGCTTTTGGTGCTTTACCAGTAATTAATATCCTCGTGCTTATTTAATTAATAAAACCACAAACAGTTCCTGTTATAAGCTTGCCCAAGATGATCCTTAATCTACTTTGATATTGTTTTCCCTGAATTCTTTTCAAACTTGCATTGAATTGGGGGTCATATCAGAGTCATAAATGTCTTTATTCTCTGTATTGATGTTTCTAGTCTCCAAGAATATATTTCTGACATTCTCTGAATCTTACTTTGAAAATCATAACCAGCTTTTGTGATTTTTATGACTAAAACACTTTCCCTGTATAAATTGTCTAACCTAGGCATGTTGCTTTATGCTACAAATTAGTCTTTTTCTATGTACAATAATTCTTTATTTTTTAAGTCATTGCAACATGGTGTGTGATTTTGAGTAACATGTCACACCAGCTTGGCATAAGCAGCAGTCATTGTTTCTCAATGAAGCAGCAGTCAGAAATAAATTCTTCTAATATGATCACATTATCTACTGATTTATATTTCCGAACTACCACCTACTGTATCATTCTTACCTAATTCATTTGCTTTTTAGATATTCTGACTGATGAAATTAAAGTTTAGTTTATACCTAATGCAATGTGTGCTGTGTAAGAGTTAACTTGTGGTTCTTATACTTTAAAGTATTATTTTTGTTAGGAAGCAGAAGGGAACAATTCGTGTTCATTAACAGCCATTGCTAATACATTAAAAGATTTCTTTTCTTCATTCTTCTATTGGAAAACATTTGTCACCAATATATAATTTTCTTTTATCTCACACAACCTCTTCTCATGTATACTCCGTCACAGGTATTGACTGGATTTTTTTTCTTTTTCCTTGTTTATATTATGGAAAAATATAATCGATTCCTAAGATTGTTGCAGCTCAGCAATTCTCCATTTTTTCTGTACTGTTATCCCCACCTTATAAAGAGAGAGGATTTTGTGATCGCCTCCTTTTAAAGCAGTGGCCCACGCTTTTTCCCAAACAACTTCCCTTCTCCTTTCTCCCCTGCCTGCAGGCTTGTTCCTCTTCTTTAATACAATGTATCCAAACCTAATCTGTTCCATCTGGCAGCCAATCCCCTGCCTAGGGATCTCTTTGGTAGGGTTACCATACGTCCGGATTTTCCCGGACATGTCCGGCTTTTTGGGCTCCAAATCCCCATCCGGGGGGAAATCCCAAAAAGCCGGACATGTCCGGGAAAATCGGGGGGGCCGGGCCGGGGGCTCCGGGGCC